>NW_026592776.1:5798151-5831963 GCF_907164565.1 Psammomys obesus | reverse complement strand
AGATAGATAGATAGATAGATAGATAGATAGATAGATAGATAGATAGATAGATAGATAGATAGATAGATAGATAGATAATTAAAATAAATATTCAAATGTGGCGTGGAGCCTCAGAGTCTTTTCTTCTGCACCAGGCAATGTGCTAGGACATGGGTCTTTGAAATGTTTGGCCTCAGCGTCTCTTCTCCAAGAGTCTATTCAGGAGGAAGAACTGTTAAGGGGGGGGGGAATGTTGTGCTACAGGAAGTGTGATAAAATTTCATCTGGGAATATAGAATATTCTAAACTCTGCTTTAGGGAATGAAAAAAAAAACAACACTGGACATAGTGACACACATGTTTTTAATCCCAGCACTTGGGAGGCAGAGGCAGGCTGATATTTGTATGTTTTATGCCATCTTGGTCTACAGAGTGAGTTCTAAAACAGCCAGGATTACATAAAAAGACCCTGTCTAAAAAATTAAATAATTAAAATAAAAAGTTTTAGAGCAAATTTCTTTGTGATCTTTAAAAGGCAAATGTTTGATCTGTGTACCTATTATATGTATGGTATGTATAGCATAATACAGAGAGAGGGAGAGAGAGACAGAGAGAGAGAGGTATAGACGTTTCTCTGCCGAAAGGGAGTACTAAGAAAAGTTTAAGAACAGAGCTTCAAAAAGCCTATGTATCTCCCAGTTAGGAACTATCTTCTCCTTTTTCTTTTGTCTTCCCATGTATAATTTCCTTTTAAGAAATTAATGTTTGATGTTCAGTGATGATAGAGAAGAGGAAAGGAAAATTGTTGGTATAATGATCTTGTTGAATGTATATAATTTACCCTTGTTCATTCAAATGCTGATTTCTCTACCCCACTATCTGGTTTCAAACCGCATATTGCATTGTGATGTTTATTCTAAGCATCACCTGTCTCAAGTTTGAGTAAACATGTCACCATATGTTCTCTGCTATTGTCGATAAAACAACCAGCCAATCCTGAGCAATGGAGAGAATAGGGTGAGACATCCTGGTCTGGAAGGGAGGAGAAAGAAGCGAGAGGGAGGAGTCAGGGAAGAGAGATCTGGAAGAGAGGACTTGGAACCACCAGGAGAGATGAACTGAACATAACATATGACTAAAAGCAAGTATAATGTGGGAAATCTATGTGGGCTTGGAGGTTTAGGATGTAGTAACTATTGCCCAGCATTGTGCTCTAGGTTACTAAGTACATCCTAGTCTCTGTGTGGTAATTTGGGTATACAGCTGGTTTAGGAATAACTACTGTTTAGCTAAAAGAAAAATTAATAATAAATATTAATAATCAACAACAGAAAAGCAAATAAAGAAAAAGGAAAAAATGAAAAGAAAGGAATGGAAAAGAAAACAACTTTAAATAGCCTAATCCACAAGATGGCAGCATTGTGCTAGAAACGCCTAGAGTCTAAAATTAAGGGTTACTGCAGTGGAAAAACGACACAGGGCAGGACTGAAAGACATTCTAGGGCAATAGTTCTGAATCTTCCTAATGCTGCTACAACTGCAGCCCTTCATGTTACAGTGATCCTGAGCCATAAAATTAATTCCACTTTAACTTCATAACTGTAATTTTTCTGCTGTTATAAACTGTAATGTAAGTATCTGTTAGGCAGGATATCTGAAATGCGACCCTTGTGAAATGGTCACTCAACATCCCCAAAGGGGTCACAACCCACAGATTGAGAACCACTGATCTAGATTGGACTCTCCAAATTGTGCATGAGAAAATGGACATGTAGCAAATGCAAATCATATGTAAGACTTGAGATAACCCGGCTGACAGTGATGGCATGACAACCAAGAAGGTCCTGAATCAATGTTGCATTTGCATTTACTCAAGGTGTTTTAATGTTTTACTCATATTTAGCACATGACCTAAATGTAAAATAAGCTTTTAAAGGTGCAATATATGGGCTTGCAAGATAGCTCAATGGGTAAAATTGACTTGCCACATACACAATAAATAAATAAGCACATATATGAATAAATAAAATTTTCTTAGCTCTGCCATGGTAGTGCATACTTGTAATCCCAGCACTCAGGAGGCAGAGGCAGGTGGATCTCTGAGAGTTCAAGGACAGCCTGGTCTACAAAGTGAGTACAGGACAGTCAAGGCTACACAGATAAACCCTGTCTCAAAAAACTAAAAAAAAAATTTTTTTCTTTGAAAAACTAGAGTATAGGTGGTTGGAGAGATGGCTCATGGTTAAAGAAAGCACTTGTTCCTTTTCTAGGAAATCAGAGTTCAGTTCCCAGCACCCACATCAGGTGGCACACAGCTACCTGTAACTCAAGCTTCAAGGCTTCCAATGCATCCTTCTGAATTCCAAGGGTACTAGGACACACATGGTACACATAAACACTCATAAATAAAAATATGAAAATAGATCTTAAATAATAGACTATTTTTGACTAGTACAAAAAAACACAAAGGAATGGGACTATAGCAAGAAAACATTGAATTCTTCTATGCAATGCCCCTACACACTTAATCACACTACTAATATAATATGTTTTTAAAGTAGAGGTGATATCATAAGAGGCATACTGGGACCTGCTGGTGCATGACTGTCACCCTAGCACTTGGGATGTGGAGGCAGGAAGATTGAGTTTAAGGCCAGCCTCTACTACTAATTTTGAGGCCCATCCAGACAATGTGAGGCCCTGCCTCAAGGAGCAAAGAAACAAACAAAAAGGAAATAGAATCAGATGAAATTTAAAGTGCTTAAAAGTAATAAACAAGATGGTTAGTGTTGTTGCACACCTGAAATCCCAGCAGTGGGGAGGCAGAAGCAGGCATATCTCTTGAGTTAGAGACTACTCTGGTCTATAGAGGGAGTTACAGGACAGCCAAGGCTACACAGAGAAACCCTGTCTCAAAAAAACAAGCCAAACCAAACGTCCAAACAAACAAGAGCACTCTATGGTAGATCACTTGCCTAGCACATGTAAGACCTAGGGTTCCCTAATCAGCACCTAAGCAAAAGGCCTGTTGCTCCACAAGGGAAACAACAGAACCAAAAAATCTGGGCCCAGAGGTCTTTTCTGAGACAGATATTCTAAACAAGGTCCATGTATGGAGATAACTTAGAACCCCTGCATAGATGTAGCCCAAGGCAGCTTATGATCAAAGAGGGTTCTCTAGTAATGGGAACAGGGACTATCTCTGACATGAACTCAGTGGCTGGGTCTTTGATCCCCTCCACCTGAGGGGGGAGCAGCCTTACCAGTCCACAGAGGAAGACAAAGAAGCCAGTCCTGATGAGACCTGATAGGCTAAGGTCAAATGGAAGGGGAGAAGGACCTTTCCTATCACTGGACTGAGGGAGGGGCATAGGAGAAGAAGGAGGAAGGGTGGGATTGGGAGGGGATGGGGGAGGGGGCTACCGCTGAGATACAAAGTGAATAAACTGTAACTAATAAAAGAAAGAAAGAAAAAAAAAAGAAAGAAAGTTCCTTAAACTGTGGGGAGTGTCACAAGGAAGAGGAGGTTGTGAACAATCTGACAATAGTAAACATTTCTGGATGTGTAAGGGCCACAAAAATCTTTTTGGAATCAAATGTATACTGGATCAGAGATATTCCTTGCAGCGTTCACCCATGTTGCACCATGAACTTTCACTTCAGCCTCACTTCTGAACACGCACATGAACACTTCACATTGCAACAGGCTCTACCCTGTCGTGCTGTGGAATATTGCCTGAAACATCTCAGCTCAGATCTGAGACTATTGTATATTATGAATCACAGTGTTGTTACTGGGCATATAATATTTTCTGCTCTTATTGAAATAAAATGGTTCAATTATGGACAACAAAAATTTGTAATGGTAAAGAACTGCCAAGCATGTGGGAGGCCCTGGGTTCCAGCAGAAACACAGCTCAAGGGAAAAATAAAATAAATAGTGACAAGATGAGATACAACGTTTATCATTGCTAATAGTTCTGTTTTCATTTTTCCTCTATTTGCATTTTTATAATATTTTTAAGTACTGGAGATCAAATGATGATGATACTTTTAAAACTGGGGGAGGAGCATGGTTGGAGAAGAGGGAGGGAGGGAGGGACTAGGAGGGGAGAAAGGAGGGGCTTACAGCTGGGATACATGACACTCTGTCTCAAAAACAAGGGTCCAGTGAGACTGCTCAGCAGTTAAAGGTAATTGCCATCAAGTCTGCTAACCTGAGTTGATCCCCACTACCCGAATAGTAGGAGAAGTGAACCACTCCCATAAACCTGTCTGCTAAATGATCACCTTAGCATGCCCCTTCACCCCTAAATATACAGACATAAACAGATATTTTGAAAAAAGAAATTTAAAGCAACAATGCAAAACCAAACAAAAATAATAAATCATTTAAAAAGAGGGGAACACACAGAAAATATCACTATCTCAACTGTTTAAATTGAAAGGAGGAAGAGATTTTAAAATGTGGTTAGATGATAGAAAGGACATGGGAAAGAAAGTACAGTGACTCAGTTCCTCTGTTCACATGTAGAGTCCAAAACAAATAAAGCAAATGGAGGGTATACTTTCACTTATTTCATGATCTTTACTCAGATGTTTGTTCAACATGCAAGAGATACAGTCACCGATACATATTTTTAATAGTGAAGACTTTACTAAATCTTCCCTAAGGCCTAAGATTTATCTGATTATTAAACTATTTGAGAGCCTAGTTTTGAAATATTCATTGTTGCATGGGGTGGCCTCTCAGATGATACCCAGTGATGTCCAGTTCCTAAAACTGCCTCCCAGGGATAATGTTTTCTTCTTGAATGCAAGCACTTACAGACTTACATCAAATGAATGCAGTATATGGTAGGAAGAAGTATATGGTTAGGCTCAAAGATTAAGCTCAAAAGAAAAAAAACAAAAACAAAAATGGCAAAGGCACTGGAGAGTTGGCCGTGCAATGAAGAGCACTGGCATTTCTTCCAGAGAACCCAGGATTCAGTTCCCAGCACCCACATGGCAACACTCAACTGACTGTAACTCCAATCCCAAAGGATCTGATGCCCTCTTCTGAATTCTGAGGGCACTGCATGCATATGGTCCACAGGCCATACAGGCAGGCAAAATACTTATACACATAAAATTAAAATAAAGATTATTTAATGTGACTTCCTTCTTAGGAACCTTCTCTGGAAAAAGTCAGCTACTATCTCTTAACACCACCCTGTGGGGAAGCCCAAGTGCTTTCCCATGAAAAGAGTTCTCCCCTGTCTCCACCATGAGTCATGGCATGACCTAGCTGCCACTTAACGGGCTGGAAGCTGTACCCGAGCCCTTAGAACTTCAAGAATCCAAGTGTTTGTTGTTGATTGGAGTCACCATGTTTTGAGGTGATTCATAGCACACCAATAGCATACTGATGCAATCTCAAGAACTGATGTCACTAATGCACACTGGAAGAATGAGGTGTTTGGAGATCTGCTTGATTGTCAAGCTGCTTTGTTATTCAGTGAAAAACATGTTTTCACCCTGGTCTTCACCTTGAGAGAGAGAAAAGAGGATGTTTAGCCAAGTTCCTTAAAACTGGTTTGTGTGACCTTGGACCATATCTGCTACTTGGGAAGTAGTTTTAGAAAACAAGTTTAGAAGTTCCACAAGTTTCTTTATTGTATTGATGTGACTTGTTTTTGCTTTGCTTATAAAAAGGAATTGTGGAATAAACTCATGGCTGCAGTCTTACAGACAGCCCTCTTGAGCTGATCCTGTGTATAGTGTGACTTGCTTTAATTATTTCAGTCCTCACTCCCCACTCAGGAACTGTTCAACTCTGCCGGGACAGTGACCTGAGATACAGGGAAGCAGTGAAAGACACCATGGTGTTGGTGAACTTGGATCATAAACTAAAGAGAAGGAGGCACAGTGAGTAAAACTGGAGAGTAAAAATGGTACAAGACAGTGATGTCATGTTTTTTGTATGGTCTTTAATTAGAGACAGTCTGTATCTGTGGCATGAGACAAGGAAAGTGAAACTTTCAGAGTTAGAGAGAAAGAGGAAAGACAAACAGGCTTCAGGACAAAATAAGACTAACCATTGGCTACTGCGGAAGAACTCTATGTCTCTCCTGATGACAATAATTCCTTGTTAGAAGAAGTCTTTGAGGATGACTAAAATCCTGATGAGGTTGCAGAGCTGGAGGATTCTGAGAGATATCCTCCTAATCAGGCAATGAATGTTTAAAAAAAAAAAAAAACTTGAGCCTTGGCAAAAAGAAATAAAGTTGGAATTGGGCTTGGAGGAAATAAACAGAAAAATTGGAGAATTAACGACTAGGGAAAACAAGGCTCAATCCCCCACTCCAACATTGATTGCTGGCTTGGACCCTCCTCCTGGGATGGCGGCAGTTACTGTAGCTCAAAAGAAGAGTGGGCCTTTTGTCCACTGTGTTAGCAACTGTTTCCCCTTTACAAGTTTCTTTACAACAAGCCAGGCAGCAAAGAGAAGCTATAACTGAGTTTTATGGTTTTCCAGTTATAGAGCAACCTGATGGACAGGGTAATATGGTGAGAATCCATGCTTCTATACCTTTTAAACAATTAAAAGAATTGAAAATTGCATGTACTCAATATTGTCCTATAGCACCTTTTACTCAAGTTCTGTTAGAGTCCTTGTTTACTGAGGCCCTTTGCCCAGGGTACTGGAAGAAATTAGCAAGACCATGTTTATCAGGAGATCATTTATTATGGCAGTCCAAATTTGCTGAGCAGTGTCAAGCTACAACTAAAATCACTCTAGCAAAAAAAAAAAAAAAAAAAAAAAAAAGGCAGCTTCTCAGTTTTTCCAGTAAAAAAAACTAATAGTTAATTCTGCTACAAAGCCTCTGTGGTTATAAAAAATTGAATTCAACAAACAGAAAGGTGTTTTGTCTGTCTGTTTTGAATGTATAGGTTCACTTGTTCTATATGTCTTGGTTATAGATTATTGGACATTGTGTTATTGTGTTTGTTTAAAATCTGTAGCATAAAGTTAACTTAAACTTAAAACCTAGGGATGTAACTCGTATCCCAGAATTTAGAAAACTAAAATATGTTCATGTAAAATTTGATACTTTTTCAGGATTTATCATGGCAATTCCCTTAACAGGAGAAGCCACCAAACATGTTATAAGTCATTGCTTAAAATGTTTTGCTACAATTGGTATAACTTCCATTATAAAGACTGATAATGGTTCGGAATATACGAGTTAAGCTTTTCAAAGTTTTTGTGCTGAAATGAATGTAAGTCAAAAAACAGCTATTCCATATAATCCTCAAGGCCAAGGAATTGTTGAACGTGCCCATAGATCTCTTAAGAAACAATTGCAAAAAAATAAAAATAAAAAGGAGGGAGTTATATCCCCAAACACCACAGAATTATCTTGATCATGCTCTCTTTATTTTAATTTTTTTGAATGTGGATCTACAAGGAGGTTCTGCAGCTGATTGATTGCAGCAACCTAATACCAAAAATAATTATACCCAAGTGAAATGGAAAGATCCCATTACTGGAATATGGCAGGGCCCTGACCCTGTATTAATTTGGGGAAGAGGGCATGTTTGTGTTTTATCGCAGGAGGATGAAGGAGCCCGATGGATCCCAGAAAGTTTGGTGTGAGTTGCAGGAGATGTTTCCTGAAAGGAGGATGTTTCTGCTGCTGACAATAATGAATTCTGTCCTGATGGTGAATGGAGAGCTATATTGGGCTCATGCTCCTGACTCACTTTTGTTACATTCTGCTCATGGGAGATGTTGTGCATAGAAACTTTTTAGATATAATGTGACTGGAACAGACAGATACATACTTGATTGGTCTGGTAGTCAGGATAATTCTCAACAAAATTGGGAAGAATGGGAAAGAGGACTGACTATGTGACTTTGGTCAAATTCTAGTTTTCAGCAGGCCTATATTTGGAAGCTTGCTGCAGAAACTCTCGGGAGGCCCTGTAACTGCCTGTGTAAATCCTCCTTATGCTTTGTTGTTTGGAAATATTAACATATTTATGCAAGATTAAAAGTTTAATGTTTCTTGCTATCAATGTAAACTAACAAACTGTATTTCAAAGCTTTCAAATGGACAAGAAATGCCTTCTTTTATTGTGATTACTCTGAATGTTTCTCAGGCTTGGTATTCTGATAAAGGATTACAAATGCTAGAAGCAGACCTAAAAGAATGGTTGGATTAATAATTACAGGTATTATGACCCTCATAGGAATCTTTTTATGTCACTTTTATGGAATGTTATAGGACTTGGCTTGCTACTCTTATCAGGAGCTTGTCTCCTGCCAGAGATAATTATAACCTTTATCAAGGCCTTGTGGAGTGTTAAAGCTGATCTGCATAAGATTAAACTCCAGCATTTACCCTAGTGGAGGTTAGTAGTCAAATGTGGGTAAAATCTCTCTGAGGAATATCCAACCTAAGACAGGGCATGAATGATGAAATTCATGTATCAATGATGGGTAAGAATATATATTTCAAGAGAGACAAGCTAAGACAGGCACAATCTTCTGATCCATAGCTCTTAAGATATGGTCTTTTAAAATATAAAAAATGGAGATCTATAGAGAGTTGCTTGTTTGTCAAGCTGCTTTGTTATTCAGTGAAATACATGTTTTCACCCTGGCCTTCACCTTGAGACAGAGAAAAGAGGATGTTTAGCTAAGTTCCTTAAAACTTTTTTGTGTGACCTTGGACCATATCTGCTACAGGAAAGTAGTTTTAGAAAACAAGATTGGCAGTTAAAGGAACTTCTCCCTGGTGTTGTTGTGACTTGTTTTTGCTTTGCCTACAAAAAGGAATTGTGGAATAAACTTGTGATGCAGTCTTATTGACAGCCCTCTCAAGCTGATCCCCTGTGTAGTGTGACTTGCTTTAATTATTTCAATCCCCACTCCCCACTCAGAAACTGTCTCTGCTGGCGAGCTCCAATAGGGTGAGTTAGCATAACATAAATTTGAGAATCCCCTTCATTGTCCCTTAGAGAGAAACTTCCTGTCAGGGAGGGGAGGATCCCAAATGGAAAGGTGGGGAACTGGGCAGAATATGAAGCAGCTCCTAGAGAAAGCAGACACAAGAGGAACACACGGGGGGGGGGGGGGCAAGATGGAGATTCCTAAATTGGCAGTGCTGGGACCTAAGCTCAGTTACGGCCAAAGTTAACACAGACTCATTCTAGATTAGCACAACAGCACAGAGGACAGAATCTTTGACTTACTTACTTGTGCAATTAAAGTTTTAAGAGCCAGTAATCGCCCCTGAGCAGCGGCCTCATGGAGTGGGGATCGATCAGCCCAGCAGTCTGAAACACAAATCAAGCTCCTGGTCAAGGTCAGAAGACTTCTTCCTGCAGTTGTTCATGCTTCCCACCCACTGCAGAGCTTTAGGGAAGAGAAAAAAAAATCTAACCAGTACCATGCATCAGGACTTGTAGGGTACCAGTAGCTGCGCACAGTCGTTCATGCTGCCTTCCCATGGGCAGTTTTAACAGTAAAAATATTCTTTTGTTTTTCCAAAAAAACAAAGCCAAGGACTTGGCCCTGATAACTCTAAGGTCAAGACCAGTTAGTTTTTTTTCCCCATAATTTCATCTCACCTCCTTTCATACCCCCAAATTCAAAGCCTGTGTACTACAAAGTAAACCTGAGGAATTATGAGAAAAGAGGGCTGAAATATGGCTCAGTAGAAGAGCAATTATCTAGCATGTGCAAAGCCCTGAGTTTTAGGGAGAGAGAGAGAGAGAATGTTAAATTGCTAGGGTAATTTTCTCTGATTCTTTTGATAATGATATCTACATATTTTAATGTAAAATGTCCCTTTCAGATGGTATAATCCCCAAAAGTTACCTAGAAAGATGTGTACATGGGCCGATAGGGCCAATCTGTCTGGGCTCAAATACTACTTGGACTACTCTGTGCGAGAAGCATTTGAACCTCAATGTTGTTATCTGTAAGCCAGAGATATAGCACTCTACCATTTGGCAGAGCTCTCAGAAGGCCAATCAACTACATCCAGAGTCAGGTGCTCAAGGCCATTTTTGATCGATTAATAAGTAGAAATTACAGGGAAGCTCTCTAAGCATCAGCCTCCAAACTGTTTTATGAGTGTGTTTTTCCCCCATAATTGTCTCTCTGCCACTAAGACTAACGAGCTTTAATGGGCTTTTGAGAAGTAACTATATATGAAAGATGCTAAAGAACAATCATTTGTTTTGGAAGCAGACCTGCTCCAGTTTTCAATTTATGTGTGTATGCGTGTGTGTGTGTGTGTGTGTGTGTGAAGTGTGGCTATTCTTTTTCCATACTGAATAGAATGTAATATACACTTTAGCTTTCTTTAATGCAAAGGGTCCTTCTGATCAATGTCTTCTAAGTGATCACAGTGGTGAACAGAGCTCAGGCTTCCCTGTCCACAAACTTGGTAAAAAAAAAAAAAAAATCCCACCAGAAATGGAAATATATAAATTTGGAATACTACAAGTCTCAGGGAAATTGCTCTTTTCCAGTGGATGAGACTGGAAGCTGTGAGCATTTCAATAAGCCTCCTATCAACATTAAAGCCCAAGGCATCTTCTCTATGCCTTTGGTTACAAAAATAAGAACTGTTACAATGTACTGTACATGGTTGGAGTGACAGTGGGTTGGAGTGATACTGGAGCAATTGGTATAAAAATGTGCTGTACATGGTTGGAGTGATACTGGAACAACTGGTAATTGATAATGTGATTTTCAAAATATGTAGACATAGGATACTGTGTTCAAGATGGAGCCAGGGAAGTCTAACCAGCAAGCAATATCTTAATGACCTTACCAAAAGTCCTCCAGTTCTTATAAAATGATCAATTAAAAACTCACAAACCATAGGCAATGACACTACACACCGTTAATTCCAAACTCTGGGAGGGAAAGTCAGGCAGATCTCTATGAGTTCGAGGCCAGCCTCATCTATAAAGTGAGTCCCAGGACAGCCACAGCTATACAAAGCAACCCTGTCTTGAAAAAACAAAGGAAAAAACAAAACAACATAGATATGCATATATGTGTGTGTGTATATAGCTACACATCTATGTGTGTGTATTTATACACACACACACACAGACACATATATACATACATACATATATATACATACATATATATATATATATATATATATATATATATATATATATATATATAATTGTTGTTGTTTTGGAGTTTTTTCCTTTGTTTTTATATATACTTACATATGTGTGTGTGTATAAAGGAAGAATGGAAGGATAAAATATAGCTCAAAGCTTTCTTTGATCTTGAGTGGGACTCCTTTGATTGAAAAGATATTATTAAACCAGTTAGCTAAATATGAATGCAGGACTTTGGCAGAGGAGTGGGAATTCTTCATACTTATCTTGTTGTTCTTCTGTTAAAATTAGTTCCAGAAAATAATTTTTAACCAAGAGAAATAGAGGTAAAAGTTTTGTCATCTCATACTCCTGCTATGATTGTGAAATGCTTTTATAATAATGAAAAAACACAAAAGCATTTAATATGAACAAACATACTGTATTTATATATCTCCATTTATTTCTGAGTTGGTGCAAAACTGTTGAGTGTGACAGTTTACTTAAAGGGGAATTGTTTCTCACTGTACCACTCTCTTTTCTCCCTCTAGTGATTGTCAAGGAATAACCAAAATGGAGATGAACTATTTTTGAAGAAAAATGGGACCTTTGTAAGAATAAAGGTGTGGGAGGACCACCCAAGTTGGGGAGAAGTGTGTAGGGTGAATTTGCATTGCATTGGTTCTTAAGGACTCCCAAACTAACACATTCAAACAAATTTACCCATGAGCAAAGTGTAGCCCACAGCACTCCATACCAGCAAAACAGAAGACAAATGGTAATAATGGACATAAACTGGAGAATTGGACTTTTCAGTCAAATTAACCAAGAGTTTTTTTTTTATTTGTTTTACATACAATTTATATCATGTGGACCTTGCTTGGTAGCCACCATGACAATGTAAAGTGAATTCCGAGACATGGCTCATTTAGCATTCTTTTCTGTGTCCATGTTTTCATGTACTGAATACTGTAGCATCTCATACCATGTCAGAATATAAATACTATTCTACTGATGAAATGGTTAATTTAGAGGACAAGCCAGGCTGGTAGACAGAGTATTTCTAAACCTCCTTGAACATCTCTTTCCATATCTTTTTTTTTTTTTCATTTTTGTTTGTTCATTTTTTGGTTTTTTGAGACAGGGTCTTTCAGTCCTGGATTCACTTGTAGACCAGGCTGGCCTCAAACTCTTTGAAATCAGCCTGTCTCTGCCTCCCTGGATGCTGGGATTATAGGAATGTGCCACCAAGTATGGCTGCTTGCATATCATCTTTAGTCTCCCTTTCATACACCTTCATCAAAGTCCTTGGCATGTGTGCTTTGGACACGTTTGGAAGTGAATACAGGCGCTGGGGGTTTCAGGATGGGCTTTACCTACATTAGCAGCTCAGCAGCCTGAGCAATGGAAGCAGCACATCTTCAGTGTGGCTTTGGCCTTCTGTTCTTCTAACAATAAGTTGGCTAGACCCGGGTGCCTGAAGAACTACAGGTTAAGTGTTTTTACTCTGAAGATCAAAAGCTGGAATACTTCAAAATCTAAAACTTTCCGAGTACTGATACAACACTGTCACACATAGACTATTCCATCTCATGAAACTCAGATTCATGCCCCTAAATTATTTTAAATGTTTCATGAAATTTCATGAATGAATTTGGTATTTAAGCTATGGTTCCCTCTCTCAAGATATCAAATATTCTGAACTCTGGAAGGAAAAAAAAAAAAAAACCTAAAATCTAAAACTTCTAGCTCCAAGAATTTCATGTAAGGGAGACTTGACCTGTAGAGGTAACCTATTCAAACATAAAGAGAAGATTTAGGCAGCCACTCACTCCTAAAAGAACTGGTTTAGGATATCAAGATGATCTGATTTTGTAATTCTTCAAACTTGCCTCTGTGTAGGCTCTGAACTCCCTCCCTGTGAAAAACAAGAGACTTAACCGCATCCTTTAGCCAATTCCAGACTTTCTAGTAACTTTCCATTATTTATCAGTCCCATTAGACCCAACCCCTAGGTGGTATCTGGATAATCCACACAAACCCAATGCTGAGTGAAAGCAGCCCTAAACAAAGATGCCTGCACTGTAGGGTTCTGTTTCTGTCAAGGAAAGAAGGTGTTAGGAGTCAAATGCAAACTGAGGAGAGGTGGGAGCTGATGGTTACTGGGCATGGTAGGAGCCATACCTAGGCTGGTCTCTCAGGCAAGAGTATTGGCCCTCCTTGTATTTACTAAACCCTTGTATACTTCTCTGTAGTCAGATCTTTAAAGAGACTCCACCCCCTTCTAAACTTGTACCACCACGCATCCCTCCACACTCCCAGCAGAGAGCATAGCTCTCTGCTCCATCAAGCAGCTAGATACCCAAGGACAGCATTCTATTCCAGGTGCCAGTTTCTCTGGTGCTTTGAGGATGAAAAGAAGCAGGGGGACAGGGAAAATGAGTCCCAGTTACCTGGAAGAGGCAGCCAGTCCCACTCACTGGGCGTCAGCATGTCACAGGATGAGCTAGCATTCATAGTACTCCTACCCACCACACTGGTGAAATGAAAATTAGGACACCAGAATTGACTTTTAAAACATTGGATTTGGCTGCCAGGCTCAGTGGCACATGCCTGTAGTTCCAGAACTCTGGTAGGCAGAAGCAGGTGGATCTCTGTGAGTTTGAGGCCGACATGCTCTACAAAGCCAGTCCAAGAAAGCTAAGGCTACACAGAGAAACCCTGTCTGAAAAAAAACAAAAAAAAAAACAAAACAAACAAACAAACAACAACAAAAAAAAACCTGAAAACAGAAAAGATTAGATTCAGTACATTTGACCAAACTGGTGAAAGGAAACAATCAAACCAATCAACCCTCCAGAATTTTTTTTAAACTTTCCCTGTAGCCATCTTACAATTTATAGAAAGGAAGGGACAAAAACTTGGGAACACGAACATTCAAACTGTAAGAGCTGGATATTATCTCCTCCCAGGAGATGGTTCTGATGCCACAGTCTCTGACAGAAGTCCCTCATTTTGGACTTTCTTGGGGAAGGGTGCTTTCAGTGGAATGACCTCTATCATTAAATGCTGCAGATTTTCTCTGGTCATGTGAATCTTGCACCATCAGGTCTGCTCCTCAGCTGCTTACTTACCCATTGACAGTTGCCTACATCTTCTAGAATCTCCTCATCAATGCGGTATCCTAGCATGCCCCCAACTCTCACCCATGATTCTGAGGTAACCTGTGCCATCTGCCACTTTACAAAGAAAGAGGGAAGAGCATTGCCTTGGGTTTCTTCCTCACTTGATTTCTGTTTTGCAGCTCCTTCTCCGTGTCTCACCCCCAGGTTGTATAGGACTTATTCACTTAGGCATTTGCTTAAGTGGGTTCTTACCTCCTATTTCGAGCACCCATTCTCTGTCCCTTGCCTAAAGCCTCATGGCCTCTATGAGAGATGGGGAGGGGGAGTGTTGCTATATGCATTAGAACACCCTGAAATGAATGACAACCACATTGCTGTCTCCTGGCTAGTAAGCATTAGAAAAACAAAATCCCAAAACCTGGAGTAAGTAAGGGCTTCAGAAAAGACTTTGCCCTGGTTTTGAGAACTATAGGTTTCTAAATTCTGCCTATCTTGGTGCTACATTCACTTGTATTGGACACTTTTGGCATCATGTTATCTCTGCTAAGAGAGTGAAATAGGTGCTGGGAGAATAAGAAGCTAAGTTGGAAAAGTGCTGACCTAGCATGCAGGAAGCCCTGAGTTTGCTTTCTGGCACTGTATAAACAAGAGAGGTGGAACATGCCTTATGCCAGAGAAGGAAGCCTAAGGATCAGAAGTTCAAGGTCATCTTTGGCTACATAGAGGGTTTGAAGACAGTCTCAGCTGTCTCAGGAAAAGAAAATGGCATTGTGGTAGACACCTGTTATCCCAACACTCAGGAGGCAGAGATCTCTGAGTTTGACACCAGCCTGGTCTACATAATAAGTTCCAGGCTAGTCAGAGCTTCATAGTGAGACCCTGTGAAAAAAAAGTACAATAAATTTGCTGTATTCCCAACTGGAAAGAAAATCACATTGCAGGAACTAACTTTTCCTATTCCACTGTTGCTGACTGCCCCCTACAAAAGACCTGGAAGGGTTTTTACATGGCTATGCTCCTGAAACTGTCACAATGAAGGTCCCCTTATTTTTATTCTTGTTCCCAACACAGTATCTCATATGGCTCTCAGTTTGCAAATAGGAGCAAATTGAAAGAAATTAAGGATTAAAGGTTCTGGCAGATTCAGGATTTTTCCATTGTTTTCAGTAAATATGTAGCCAAGCTTACCAAGTGCATGAATACTTAAATAGGACTCAATCGCTCTCTTTGAGGGCACTCTATTTTTACTTCCTTGGCACCCTGCCTGGGTCACAGGGCTGCAAATACATTATAAAGATAGTTTACAAACATGTTCAGTCCTGATGAGGTGTACAGAAAACACTTAAGTACTTTTTCACATCTTCCTTCACATCTTTCAAACTGTGATTTGTATCTCTGGTGCTCAGGTTCTTTGAATAAATTTCATGACAACTCCCCCCCCCCAAGTTATTTCTTTACTAACAAATCTATTCGGATTGAATATGTTGAAGTTCCAAGAATTCAAAATAAGAGCCAATAATTCTTTTACATTTTTTTCAAGGATGTTACCTTGTCAAATTTTGACAAGAATGTGAGATAATTCTAGAAGACTGCTTTTTTTACAGTCTTTGGTCCCCACGGTATACAATCTTTGTTCAAGTTTTGAAATCATAGAGAGCAACATCTGTGGCATTTATCAAAGGGAACAAAAGTCATAGATCTCATTTCTGAATCAAAATAACGATAAAAACTTAGAATTAATAAGATTTTAAGAAAATGGAGTACATTGGGAAGAAAGCATTATAATAAAAATTCTTAAATACCTAAAATGTTGTAACATAATGAAGTTAATGAAATATTCATTAGAACTTCATCTTCTGATCAGAAGATGAACTTTAGTCAGTGATCTGTGTTAATAAGTCTCCTTTGAACCCATTAGGGGCAGAAGAAGTGAGCTGCAGGTGAAGCTGAAAGTCAGAACATCTGCTAGGAACTGTTTGTTCCTACTTAGAAACAGTCAACAGGAACCTTTGATATTAACTGAGCAGAGGTCAGTTAGGCTGAGATTTAAAGAAATAAGGAAGAAAATAATTAAGGTAAAAGGCTAGATAGGTTCTGGAACAACAACAACAAAAAGGAACAAAAGAGAATACTGAAGTGGAATGGACAGGAGTCAGATGGCTGTCCAGTAAAAGTCCTTTGAAACAGAAACAAATGACTTTGAACGTAGCACTTGGAAAATGAACTAATGTTTTAGCCTTCCCTTAAAAGTTGTTTCATTTTTCCTTTTTGAGAGAAGATTCTACTACAAGCTCATATCTGCAACGGTAAAATGTCCCAACTTCTAAACCCCCCTCCCAATTTTATGTCTATACCTTTGGCAGCAAACATGGCCAGAAATCATGTTAAGTAATTTGTCCTTTTTATTTGTGTTTTCATTTGGTTCAAATGTTTACATACTAGAAGAGAAGAACAATTTTGCCTTGAGATGAGAGACTTTCTAAGTCAGTTCACTAACTTACTGAGTAACCATCATATATTTTCCCAACAAACCTTTGTCTGACAAATGAACTGCAAAGATGATTTTTGGTTTGAGAATAACACTATCACGAAATCTTATGTTTCTGTCTTGTCTTGTTTTGTTTTGAGGCAGTGTCTCACTACGTAGCCATGGTTATCCTTGAGCTTGGTATATAGACCATGCTGGCCTCCAACTCACAGAAATCCACCTGCCTCAGCCTCCCAAGTGCTGCAATTGAGAGCATGCACCACTACACTTGGCTCACAAAATCTTGCTGTTGCTTTACATGTGTAATTATAAACAATGTAAAAAGAACAGTTTAGAATCATGGAAAATAAAGCCCTACTATTTTGGGCATGTTAGTGCCAGTTTATTATAGAAAGACTTATCAAATCTGAATATACTATCATACATGTGAGAGATATAAGGACACACACACAAATATATATATATATATATATATATATATATATATATATATATATATATACACACACACAAATACACTTACATTTATATGAAATAAACTAGGCTTACATCTGTTAGTCTCACTACCACCCATTTTTAACAGTATATGAAAATGGGCACTGTCCAGGAGCTTGAACAAGATGGATGGCCTAGACTGAATAAGTCTTTTACAGAGATTTAAAATCCAAAGCATGCTTGAACAGGTTCTGAGTACTCTAACACCCTTAGAAGTATACTTCACTAAGGACCACAAAGACAGGAGCCATGCACAGGAACAACTAGAGGAAAACTTTTACACACTCTGTCAGCATCTATCCCTGTTAGATTTTACCTAATTCAAAGCACAAAGATGTTTCTGTACCTAACAGAACATCAAATGCCAGAAAGTCCCTGCCCAAACTATTAAGTCAAAAATACCTTTTGAGGCCATGATTAATTTGAAACTAAAAGAAGCATTAATCTTTTCACACCAAAATTACATACCTCCCTGAAATGTGTGACAAATATAATCCCCAAAAGAAATCTCTTTCCACAGTCCAGGCCTTCGGACTCCTTTGTTACCAGCTAGCTGAAGCATTCTGATGCTCCCTCTTTAGAGCTCTTGTTTCTTTATTTAAGACACTGATGTCTAGCCTTTTTTCAAGCGGTCTAGGACACTGAAATCACAAAGTATGGCTATTTTGAAAGAGACACTTGGATGCAAATTGAAACAGACACCAACCAACTAAAGAATGATGCAACCCAGGAACCCCTGTGCACACTGAAAACCCATCAGGCAACTCTCAACAGTTTTATGAATAAATCCTCCTCTTCCTCAGGGACGTCTTCCTCCTCCATGAAGGGGCAGTCCTAGCAGTGTGAGCATAACTGCTTCAGTTGTTATTGCAGTATCTCCTTACAATTAAGGAGAGTTGTTTCTTGAAAGAGATCTAGACTGACCTCTACAGAGTATGAGACTTTCAGATGTTTTATGTTTTACCAAAGTCTTAGCAGTTTCATATTGTGGTAACAACCTTTGTTTTGGGTGCTTTCTGTGGTGCCACTGGCATAGAAATGGGTTTAGTGAGGGATTTTCTCTGATAGTCAATCAATTCCATTTGCAAAGGACACCATGATACGTATAATACAGGATGCCACACTGCTTTTCAATCAAATTAATTGATCATTGAATTTCCCAAGGAAGTCTTCCTATAATGCTCTTTCTGGTTAGTTGTACTGAAAGTGTTGAAGAAAATAATGCTAATAAGAACTCTTTTGGTTAGTAGAAAGTCTCTCAAAATAGCCTCTAAAACCTGCTATTCTGTTTTACTTCTTCAACAATAATAGTGACTACAACTACCCACTTCCAAGAAAATAATGCCGAAGATCCTTCACAAATTGGTGCAGCAAACATCATTTTCTATGTTAAGTGAAAGGTACATTTTCAAACTACCCATTCAGCACAAAAGTACAAGGAAATCTTACCTTCTAGAAACACTATTCATATGAATTTTCAAGGAGGAACTTTTGAGGTGCTGGGAATAAATTCAAGTCTTTTTACCTGACAGTCCACCATAGATCTCTTCTGCTATCCTAGCTGCCTCTTTTCTGTTTCCTTTGACGATATAAAAATGGGTTAGGAGAGCCAAGAAAACTTTAATTAAAAGCTTGAAGAAAAAAAATGTTGCAAACACTGTAAGAAAAATGTTTTTAAAGCCATAGAAAACCGGACCATCTTCCATTTTGGCTTCTCCTCAGCTTAGGTTCCTACCGCTGCAAATTTTTACTGAGTTATAATTGGCATCATATGACATCTATTTTAAACCTCCTAGCACTAAGTGCTCCTGTTTCCAAGAACTCTGTCTGTAGGTTCTAATCTAACTGATGTGGTGACTCGGTATGTTGATATTCACGGCAATGTTAACTCCCTTCTAAAAAGAAACACTCTGTGCTATCCTGGAGGCTAGCACATGGCTCAGAAGTGAAGAGTGGATTTGACTCCCAGCACATGGCAACTTTAGAGCATCTGTAACTGCAGTTGTAGTGGATCCAATGCTCTCCTCCTGGCCTCTGTAGGCACCAGGCCTGGACATGGTACACATATACACATGGGGGTAAAACACCCATCCATGTTAAGATAAATAATAAAATAAAGATTTAATACTGGACATTTATAACCTATACTGGATTTGATCAAAACACATTAGCTGCATGTACAGAAGTCTCAAGAAAAATTAACGAATTCCTATCCTAATCTCATTTCCATTTTCCTTCTAAATCCTTATTTATGATATAGTATGTTGGAAAACAGGATTGGAAGGATAAAAGCAACTTCTACATTGATGCAGCATGAAAGCAATTCCCTTTCTCACATAAGAAAGAGGGAATACACTGTTTATCAGTACACATCACCACTGTTTCTCACAGTTACTGTTCTTGGAGGTATTTTATTTGCTTTTCATGTGGACATTTACAAAGAATTAAGCCCAATTCTTTCATTATTTATTTTTATATTAATTATAGTTTATTCACTTTGTATCCCTCTTTTCCTTCCAATCTCACCCTCCCTTTTTCCCTCATCTCTTCCAATTCCCCTCCCCAGTCCACTGATAGGGAAAGAGCTCCCTCCTTTCCATCTGACCCTAACCTATCAGGTCTCATCAGGACTGGCTGCATTGTCCTCCTCTGTGGCCTGGCAAGGCTGTTTCTCCTCTCGAGGGGGGGCGGTGGTCAAAGAACCAGCCACTGAGCTCATGTCAGAGACAGTCTCTGTTCCCATTACTAGGGAATCCACTTGGATACTGAACTGCCATGGGCTTCATCTGAGGAGGGGTTCTAGGTTATATCCATGAATGGTCCTTTAAGCCCAATCCTAAACTATGACTAGACAAAAAAAAAAAAAAAAAAAAAAAAAAATCTTGGCTTCAAGATAATATTGAATAACAAGGTGTACGTTGCATGTTTCTCCTAATGGCATTTGAATGTGACTGAAGTGCTGAGATGATTCTGGTGATAAGATAGGTACTAAGGTGACACCTGTGACAAGTTCCCTCAGCAAGATTCTTTCTTGATCATTCAATTCTGTGTGAACCTTCAGTGAAGATGGTGGCAACTCCTTCAGAAGGATGTGGCCTATCCTTGATAATGGAAGTGTGATAACAAAATGGATGAACGCCATGCCCAAGCTTACAGGTGAAGTCATAGATTCCATGAATCGGCCTCTTCCTTACCTGGGCAGTGTTTGCTTATGAGCTGACCAATACAAGTAAAGCTGATTTGTTTTTAATCTCCCTTTCTAGCAAGTGTTTTTCTTTTATTCTTATTTACATGTAGATTTTCTAATTTTATAAAATCTACTGAAAGTGCAAGTGTATTTATTAGTTGGGGTTCTCTAGAGGAAAAGAACTTGGAGAATGAATCTCTCCCTACATAGAAAAGGGCTTTATTGGAATGTAGTCCAACTAGTCCAACAATGCCTGTCTACCAATGATAGGTCCAAGAATGCAGCAGTTGTTCAGTCCACAAGGCTGGATGTCTCAGCTGGTCTTCACTATATGCCAGAATTCTAGGCTCTAATGCCAGTGAAGAAATGGAGTTACTAGCAAAACAGTAACAGGGCAAGCAGGCAAAGAGAGAGCAAGTTTCCTTCTCTCATGATCTTTATATATAGGCTGCCAGCTTGTGTAGCCCAGATTAAAGGTGGATCTTTCCACCACAAAGATTTGGATTAGAAGTGGGTCTACTCACTTCTAATGATTTAATTAAGAAAAAAAGATCCCTCACAGGTGTTCCCAGCCATGTGGGTTTTAATTCACTCCAGATGTAGTAAAGCTGACAACCAAGAATAGCTATTAACTTTCCATCACCTAGGTGGGAGAAGCTCAGGAGGATGAACACCTCCCTTCAAAAACATTGGCAGTCAACAGTTGTGGGGTGGAGGGAAGAATGTCATTTTGTTCAGTGGTGTAGCCACTGGTAAGTTGTGATCCAATAACCTCCCACACAGCCACATTTTTACAGGCAAATATAGTTAAACTCAGAGGGTTACACACACACACATAAACACACAGACATAAAAGGAGGGAGGCTTGGCGAGAAAGGTTTCAGTGGGAAAGGAGAAGAAACAAGAGGGTAGTAAGGGGCATGAAAACAACTAAATTTCATCATGTTGATATATGAAACAGCCAAATAATAACAAACATTTAAAAATTTCCCCTGAATTCAGGGCTGGAAGGATGGCTCAAAAGTTAAGAGCACTGGCTGCTCTTGCAAAGAACCTGGGTTCAATTCCAAGCACCCACATGGTGGCTCATAATCATCTATCACTCTAGTTCCAGATCAAATACCATCTTCTGGGCTCCATGGGCATCGTTTATGCAAGTGTTACATAGACACACATGTATGTAAAACATAAAATTTTAAAAAATATAAAAGTACTTTAAAAAAAGATCAAACAATTCTTTATATATACTAGATATGAGTACTCTGTCAGATATAGGGTTGGTGAAGATCCCTTCCCAATCTGTAGACTGTCGTTTTGTTCTGACGACAGTGTCCTTTGCTTTACAGAAGCTTTTCAGTTTCATAAGGTCCCATTTATTGATTGTTGCTCTTAGAGCCTGTGCTGTTGGTATTCTGTTCAGGAAGTTGTCTCCTGTGCCAATGAGTTCAAGGCTCTTCCCCACTTTTTATTCTAACCGATTTAATGTGTCTGGTTTTATGTTGAGGTCTTTGATGAACTTGGACTTTAGTTTTGTGCAGGGTGATAAGTATGGATCTATTTGCAATTTTCTACATGTAGACATCCAGTTAGACCAGCACCATTTGTTGAACATGTTGTCCTTTTTCCATTGAATGCTTGTGGCATCTTTGTCAAAAACCAGGTGTCCATAAGTGTGTGGATTTATGTCAGGGTCTTCTATTCGATTCCATTGATCCACCAGTCTGTTTCTATGCCAGTACCATGCAGTTTTTTAGTATTGTTGCTCTATAGTACAGCTTGAGATCAGGGATGGAGATACCTCCTAAAGACCTTTTACTGTAGAGAATTGTTTTAGCAATTCTGGGTTTTTTTTTTGTTGTTCCATATGAAGGTCAGAATTTTTCTTTCAAGGTCTGTAAAGGATTGTGTTGGTAATTTGATGGGAATTGCATTGAATCTGTAGATTGCTTTTGGTAAGATGGCTATTTTTACTGTATTAATCCTGCCTAGCCATGAGCATGGGAGATCTTTCCATCTTCTGATATATAAAGAACTAAAAAAGTTAAACAGCAAAAAAATCAAGTAATCCAATTAAAAAAATGGAGTACAGAGCTAAACAGGGAATTCTCAATAGAGGAATGTCGAATGGCAGAGACACTTAAAGAAATGTTCAACCTCATTAGCCATCAGGGAAATGCAAATCAAAACGACCCTAAGATTTCACCTTACACCCATCAGAATGGCTAAGATAAAAAACTCAAGAGACAACACATGCTGGAGAGGTTGTAGAGAAAGGGGAACCCTCCTCCACTGCTGGTGGGAATGTAAACTTGTACAACCACTCTGGAAAGCAATCTGGTGCTTTCTCAGACAGCTAGGAATAGTGCTTCCTCAAGATCCAGCTATACCACTCCTAGGCATATACCCAAAAGAGTCTCAAGTACACAATAAGGACATTTGCTCAACCATGTTTGTAGCAGCCTTATTTGTTATAGCCAGAAGCTGGAAACAGCCCAGATGCCCCTCAGTGGAGATATGGATGCACAAATTGTGGTATATCTACACAATGGAATATTACTCAGCAATAAAAAACAAGTAAATCATGAAATTTGCAGGTAAATGGTGGGATCTGGAATAGATCATCCTGAGTGAGCTATCCCAGAAGCAGAAAGATGCACACGATATATACTTACCCATATAGACATATAATATCAGATAAACTACTAAAATCTGTACACCTAAAGAAACTAATCAAGAAGGAGGACTCTTGCTAAAATGTTCAATTCCTATCCAGAAAGGCAAAGAGGATGGACATCAGAAGGAGAAAAGAGGGAACAAGTCGGGAACCTGACACAAAGGACCTCTGAAAGGCTCTGCCCTACAGACTAGCAATGCAGATGCTGAGACTTATGTGCAACCTTTGGGCAGAGTTCAGGGAATCTTAGGAAAGAAGTGGGAAACAGTAAGATCTGGAGAGGACAGGAACTCCACAAGGAGAGCAACAGAACCAAAAAATCTGAGCACAGTGGTCATTCCTGAGACTCATACTCCAACCAAGGACTATGCATGGAGATAACCTAAGACCCTTGCACAGATGTAGCCCATGGCAGTCCAGTATCCAAGTGGGTTCCATTGTAATAGGAACAGGGACTGTCTCTGACATGAACTGATTGGCCTGCTCTTTAATTACCTCCCCCTGAGGGGGAAGGAGCATTACCAGGCCACAGAAGACAATGCAGCCACTCCTGATGAGACCTAATTGACTAGGATCTGAAGGAAGGAAAAGAAGTCCTCCCTTATCAGTGGACTTGGGGAGGGGCATGCATGCAGAGGGTGGAGGAGGGAGGGAACCACAGGGGGGATACAAAGTGAATAAAATGTAATTAATAAAGAATAAAGAAAACATATACGAAGCAGATGTAAAAAAAAAAAAAAAAAAGATCAAACAATCTTCCATTGTAAGGCAAATCTGAACATGAATGAAAATGACTGCTTCCCAAAAGTGGGGAACACTAAGCGTTGTAACTAAAGTCAAAATTCAAACTTCTTTTAAAACAGCTGGCAACATACAAAGTATCATTACGTAGTTCACACACAATAGTGTGTGGATGTATTCATTTGCCTTTTGTGATAACTGACAGTGAAAAACAAGGGCTTATTGGAATCAGGAAACAAAGGTACAATTGAACTTGCTATTTCAAGAATACAAAAGAGCATATATTCTAGAAATAAAAGATGACAGAGTGGTGCATAACACAAAGGATACTTCCTGTTTTACTAATAGACTAAGCAACACATTAGATCCACTCAGAAGAGGGGGGCCTGTTCTACGAGTTACACCCTGTCCAGAAAATAAGACAAATAGAGAAAACTATTAAAACACCATTCTCATTTTTATTATTGGACATGAGCATGTTTTAACAGACTGGGATCATGTGTATGATTGCAACCTCAAAAGCAATACAGTGTCTTTTCAACAAATTCTGCATCCATGTCAATTTCACTTTCAAATAAATATAGTTAGCTTTCAAATGATTATAATTAGGGTGGAACAGCATTTCCATATACTGACCAGTGCAACACTGACAGTTAGAATTAAGGTATCCAGGGAGCCTGAAAATGGTTTTTTTTAGACAAATAAGTATTTTCATTTGCTCAAAAAGGAAAAATAATTTTAATTCATAAATTACACATTTATAGACAAGAAAAAATTAATTTTCAAATGTATTGTCATCTTAAATAAAGAACAATTAAAGTATTTAATGATGATTTTGACAAAAGTTATTAGAAGCAAATATGAAAGAAGAAACAGTAATGTAGAGTGAATAAAGCAAAGTGTTACACATGCCTCAGTCTACTGCAAATATTGGCACTGTTATCTGTAAGCCTGTCCCAGTGCATAAAGATTCAAATAAGACTGAATGATTTGGACCAGGTCATCTTTTTCCAATAAAAGCCCTAATTTCTCTATTTTAAAAATTACTCTCTAGCATTTGTGTTTCCCTAGAAACCAAACACAAATATATCTCTTTTATACCAGTGGCAACCAACTAATAGGCATGTTAAGATACTCTTTAAAAAGTTTTGCAAATGTCATCATTAAAAAATCCTGTACATAATTACAATACTGACAGAATCAAACACCCACAAGCGCCTTGCTGCTTTTATTTTAGTCCCTTTCCCACAAAAATAACATGCGAAAGAGCTCAAAGATTAATAATAATACATATCGCATATAATTTGGGATTTAAAAACCCATGGCTCTGGATAACTGTGATTACGATTGAGAAATTCCACCCACAAAGAGACTGCACACTCTGACAATTTTCAGACTTGATACGCTATAAATAAACTGTTCTGGAGGAAAGCCTTTCCACACACTGGCAATACTTATCCAGGATTAGCTAGACCACAGTGACTGGAGGGACTGAACTTCCATTTGGAGGACAGGATAGCAGCTGGTTTTGAGATGGCACACCTCTTCTGTTCAGCTCAGAAACCACAAAGGCGTTTACGGAGGACTAAACTGCACTACAAAAGCAGAGGCTTGGCCTACACTAGCATCAACAGTGGTATCGGTCAGTCCATAGAACTTGAAAAGCAACATCTCTTCACACTCAAAGACAAGAGCTCTACACACACACACACACTCACACGCTCAAACACAGGCATGCACACACGCACGCAGGAAGACAAGGGCTCTTCCTAGGAGAATGCATAAAACAGGTTCAGAGAGGTACTTGGGAGTATGCCAGCGATGATTTCCTGACATTCAGTAGCCTGAGCATTTTGGCATGTTTGCTGTTTTACCACTTCTTGTTAACTAGTCCTTAGGCTTGAGAGCCATTTAGTTCAACTTTCATACGTAGCAGGTGCTCCAACATGCTGGCAACCAAAGAGGTGATCTTGCTCAAGAAATCAGATTACATGTAACCCTTGAGTGGACACAGTAAGTGTTGAAGAACAATACTTCAATGTCCAATGAAGGATATGTGACCTTGACTTAAAATGGATCTCATAATTGTTGTACCTCCCTAAAGAAATCTTGTAAACATCTGGTGAATTAATGGTATAACGTTAAAAACTGGCCAAAAAAGATCCAGAAACGTTTGGCCTTTCAGCACCCAAAGCTCCCAAAATATAATGTTAAAACATCTGTGTTAGAAGGATCTCAGTAATCTGAAAAATGTCATACCTGAGTGGCTGAACCATTATTCCCTAAATTTTAAAGTGCAAGGAGTTTTCACACTCAGGAATTGCATAAGTATTTATCTTTTTTCAAAAAAAAATAGTGAATGATACAGAGGTAGCCTAATTTACCAAACCAACTCTAAAACCCAAAAATAAAAGAGCAAAATTATTTTCAAATGCTAACAGGACTATTGCAAGTGTGTAAGACTTGTTAACTTGGGCTTGCTTCTACCTGCTTTTGGATACTTTATCATTCTCATCTCTTTTCTTATCACAAGGACACTGAGGAGGCCAAGGTCTCCTTGGCCCGCTAGCATCTATTGCAACATCAATGCTAGAGTCTGGAGTTATCCACCGCAGGAAAATGAGGAAGATATAGCTGAGCACAGCCAGCAAAGCAAAAATGTAGCCTGTCACTGGGCCACAATGAGAGATGAGCCTTTTCAATCTCTTGTGCATTGGCAACACAGTTTCCTTTGATACATGCTCATACACCTGGAAGAGAAAAAGTGACAATGAACACTCTGTTGTCATATGCCTGTAATAAAGGGTGGCCAGTGACCTACACTGACCCAAGAGCATCTGGCAAACATGTATAGAGAGAAAGCACCCATGTTTGCTATTCTTTAGCATAGTGCTTACCATTGACTTAATTTGGGGCTAAACACTGAGTGACAGAGAACAGGTGACAGGAAGCTGATTACTAGAATAGCCAGGTGCTGTAAGGCCACAAATATTTTTCAGTAGACATGCTACTGAATTGGTCCAATGCCTTGACTGGTTGGAGAAAGCTCTCACTGATGCCTAGCAGACAGCAAACACAATTACAGCACTGTACTGCTGATGGATGGTGATACTACAGAGCAACAGCTTCTACACTACAAGTAAGGCAGGGAGATGACAGAGAGGCTGAGTGTCAGAGCAGATGAAAACACTGGTAAGGAGAACAAAGTGGATTGTGCTAAGAACCAGGATTGTGTTTTGCGGAACACTGCTGATCCCACATCCTGGTAACATTAGACATACAAAGTGTTTCCCTATGAATTCAAGAAAGTCAGAATGATCAGTGCAAGTCCTTCTGAAGGTCAGTGGAAGCATATGTTAACTTGGTTCTTCAATCCTAGGAACATTTTAAGTACAAACATTTTAACCAGAATGATGTTGAGGCTGAGGCTGGCGGACTATAACTGGAAAAACAAACTATCACAGCCAGAACTCTAGTGGTTTTTTTTTTTCCAGACAGGGTTTCATGTAGCCCAGGGTGGCCTCAAATTCACTAGGTTAGGTGAGGATGGCTTGAACTTTTCATTTTATCATCCACCTCCAGAGTGCTGGGATTACAGGTATGTGCTACCATGTTCAACTTTCCAATTTCTTTTCTATGTAACTCAGTCATAGAAGGAGCTGAAAAGGACCAAAACGTCCTTAAGTTAAAAGACAAAATAACTTGTTTGTCCATCTTTACTTGAGGTTAATTAATTTATTATCTTAAGTGATAAATAATTTACAAATATAAAGAGAACATGACTATTATAAATGAGGATTTACTTTTTTCCTGGTTGGCTGGCTGGCTTTTTGAGATAGGGTAGCATGGAACTAGTCTAGAATTCACTGTACAGGCCAGGCTGGCCTAGAACTCATGGTGATCCTCCTGCCTCAGTCTTCCAAGTGCAAATCACCATGCTGGATGGATTTTTTTCCTTTTTCTTTCTTTCCTTTTCCTTTCTTTTTTTTTTTTTTTTTTGGCAAATGTATACTATAAATTTGCAGAGAATAGAAACGAAAACACATAACATGATTTACTATTACCTCAAAGAATAACTACAAGAAAAAGTATTATTACAAAAATGCTAGTTAGCTCCTTTTAACATAGACTGATAACCTGCCATCACAATTCTTTGCTGAGTTGCTCATCAACAATAGCTTAGACTTTGGAAGTTTATATGATGGCAAAGTCAAATCACAATTTACAGAGCTATGATCCCATATCAGGGTGGAGTTCAATATCACTGAAAAAACCTGTTTGGCCAAATATTCCTGCCAGCCATAATCCAAACTGCATTTCTGTTCCACAAGGGACAAGTCAAAACTTAAGAAGTGGTTGGGGAGGTAAGGGGACACAAGGATGGAATATGTAGTCTGAAGAGGCTATCTACATGATTCTGACATGTTCCCCCACAGAAAACTGGCAACTTCCGGGGGGGGGGGGAGAAGTAGCTATTTCATAAGTTGATATGAATCTTCAGTGAAAGTTATGTCTGTTTCCAATACCTCTTATGTCAATGAAACATATATGTCCATCTTTAGAAAGAGATCTCAAATCGAGAACTTGTATCTAAAACCAAGAAAGATTCTCTAGGCTGGAAACCCATTGCTCCACCATGTTTAACAACAATAGCATAAAACTCAAGTCTAAACTATGACCCTTCTCCATGCTCTACTCGGCTGTCTTTCTGGTACAGGATTTCTACATACTAAGAAAGTGAGTCATTTCCTGCAGCTTGGCACACGATAACATGTGGAAAAATGAAGAAGCAGATGAAACCAAGGACCTAACAGATGAAACTGAGTAGAATAAATGTTACCTGAGGCCAGAATAAAGAAGCATTTTCCTCTCTACAAGGTCTGTTAGCCAGGTATGTGACCTCTTGGAAATTTTCTGTGGCTGCTTTCTTACTGGTTGACTATTTGTTGTTATTTTCACATATATTTTGAATTCTAATATAGTGTCAATGAACCTAAAGGTATGACCATCCTTGATGGCAGAGTATCAGTCATAAGGAAAGGCACTACCAGAGTTTCAGAAAGTAGTCTGAATTCAACATTTGCAACTTCCAGAGGCACTGTAATCATCTATCCATTTTCTAATAGGCCCTATGTGCTACAGAATTAGAAACAGCTCCAACACGATAATTTTACTTCTCTTTTTGCTTCTAACTACTAGGACTTTTAGAACCTTTTGTGATTTCTTTAGAAAGAGTTTAATGAGACTAGACTGTGTTGTTACTATTTTCAGAGGCCGGGAGCAGTGACTTATGTAGAAAAGTAGGCAAGCATGTGCATCCAACCCGACGCATAAGTAATTACTCCTTTTCATTTGGAAGGACTCATACACTTCAACCAAACACAAAGGGCAAGCTTGTATGCAAGAGAAAGTAAATGTGCATGCAGAACATCAAGGGATTTTGGCAATTTTTTTCTGATCACTTAACATACTTTTTCAGTTCTCTCTGCCACATTCCGCCAGGTGTAGAAAGTCTTTACTACATTGTGGATGTTTTCTGGAGCTGGCAATGTCCCCGACTTCACTTGGAAAATAGCTTTTTCAAGCCCTTCACACAGAGACTTTACTGAAGGCTCACATAAAATAATAAGACTTTCTGGAAGGACTTCAGGAATCCCACCAACTTTCGTGCTGACAACCTTAAGAAAGACCAGAGAGAGCACATCACCTCTCGGGAAACGCAAAAGAAATTATCCATATGGCATGTACTTCAAACACAGAATCCTACAAGAGAGCCCTTAAAGAAAGACTTTTACCTGCAAACCACAACTGGCGGCTTCCACGATTGCCATGCAGAATGCTTCAGTGAGGGAGGTGTTAAGAAAAATGTGTCCTTGAACTAAGACATTCCTAACATCCTTGTGTTCTAAAGCTCCCAAAATTTGCACCCTAAGTTTTACAATGAAAGAGGGAGAAAAAGCGGGTTAAAAAAAGTTATGCCTCAAAAAAAAATTTTTAATTTCTAAACCAAGTCTGTTATTTATATCACTGTTACTGGTACTAATGTTTTCCACCTCAAAAAATTAGATAGGGCCACACTACAACGTAACAGAAACAACTTTAGAAACCTGTTGTGTTAAAGTTTATACAATGCAATTTCAACATCTCCAAAACTAGCTTGTGTTTAATGAATATTACATTAATCTTTTGTTTTGTTTCAAGACAGGATCTCACTATGCAGCTCTGGCTGTTCTGGAACTCACTTCGTAGACCAGATTGGCCTCCAACTCAAGAGATCCCCCTGCCTCTGCCTCCCAAGTGCTGGGATTAAAGGCATGCTCTACTATGCCCACTGAATGAACATATTACTAACACATTCATAATTAAATGTTAAAAGTATTGTTTCTAAATGGGGAAAAAAACTTTTACAATCAGTACCTCACATATACACACATTGTGTGTTAAAGGAATTATGGAGGAAAAGAGATATCCAAACCTGTATGTGCACAGCAATTTACGTGACTGGATCATTACGTTTAAATCACAAGAAAAGGTGACTTGGAAACCTGCAATCATTTGCAGCCAAAGTTCTTCCTGCATCCATGTGCCTCTCATTCTGCCTCTACCAAGTCAATATTCAGCTAATGGACAAAATTTGTGTATTTTGTAAGCTTTCTTATTTGATATAAACTCACAAAAATATGCCTTATAGTTATATGCCTTTTATAAGTAGAAGCAAGAACACACCTAAGTCAGGCATGTAGTCAAAAGCAAACATAAACAACTGCCATTTGCACACCCACAGTAACTTGGAAGCCATTAATACCTGTCATGTAGTTGGTATCTTTCCCGTACTTCTTCCAAAATGATTCTCTTTGGTCCTTCTCCTCCAATTAGGAAATTTAATTCTTGGTATTTCTGACAGAGTTCAGGTATTATACCACTAAGCAAATCAGTCCCTGAAATTATAAGGTTGAATATTGGAAATATTAATATTTCACATTAAAAAAAAAACTCATCAGAGTCACTGAGAATCCACTTGTTTTAAATATCAACCACTGCTAAAAGCCAGAAGGGGGAAATACTTACCAACTGCCATTGGTTACCGAGTACAACACTTGAAGATACAGGTTCTGACATGCACTGCCACATACCCAAATCATGAACAGTATGTTTCAACTTTGTATCTTTTAAGTCATTCACTTGTTCATACCGCCTACTTTGAAAAATGGTATTTAATTAAGATAGTGAAAGTTTCCATTAGCTTTCTCCAGAGCACACAGCCAAAATGAAATCTAGGTCTCACCCCAGGTCTTTTTCTGTTTTTAAAACCAGCCCACCCTTTCATCATGGCCGAGAAAATGCAGACATAAATACCTAAAGTCCAAGGTCTCCAGCTATAAAAGCCAACAGGTCTATGATTCCACTTCCTGCAACAGGAAGGGGCTAAGTAACAGTCTACCCACTGACTTCACTTTGTTCACTGTGCAGTTTACACAGAGAATTCACTGTTCTTCAAAATGAACACCAGGAAATGAAGGTGGCGGGGCCTTGACTGCACAAGCATTATACAGTCCATAGACCTAAGGCTACTGCTTACCTTAGAAACGAAAATGTTTCTCGTTTTTAGAAAAGGAAAGGGCTTTCACTTACCATACATGCATAATCTCAGGGGACATAAAGCAATAGAGTAAGTCAAACCTACTGGTATAAAGAGTAGCTATTTAAAGCCACAGCAACGCTGACACTATTTGGGGATTTAGTTCATCAACAATTATACACCATACACAATTACAAACCATACACTCAAAACTAAACATGAAATAATCTATTAAGCTGAGTTGATTCCATTAAGAACCACACACACATACATCTGCATAGGCACACAAACTGCATTTTCCCCATCAATCCTCCTCAAAATAGGCAGACCGTTTATAAAGAATGGTGGGAGAATACAGGTTCATGTGGATTTTCTTTTCTTTTTCTTTTAATAGATTACAAACCCACATCCTCTTTCATTTTCATGAATTAAGTGTGGCTAGTGACAAATCCCTATAGATTTTCATTCAGTATTCTTTTTATACAGCTACAAGCAACAGTCAGACACTGGCTACGGTTTTGAGTCACTGCCCAACCATATTACCCTGCAAACGCTCTGCATTTCACTGCAGGGCCTCAGTTTGTACTCTCAGAATGGCTGTCCAGATTCTTTGAAATGACCACTGGGGATTCAAAGAAGTAAATTTCATGAATTCTACCTACACTCCAGATAAAGGGAATCCCTTTATTCTTTACTTTAAGATGCTGAACATATAGACAAAAACATCTTATCTCTTTTATGTATCTTTTTTGGTTTTGAGACAAGGTTTCTCTGTGTAAAAGTCCTGGTTGTCCTGGACTCTCTGTCGACCAGGCTGGCTGCAAACTCACAGCAATCTGCCTCCCTATGCCTGAGTGCTGGAATTAAAAGCGGGTGCCATCACACATAGCTGTATCTGACTTCTTTTGGAACATTGTTGCTTGAAGCTTCTGACAAGATAAACCATAACAGAATAATTTCTTCCACAGATTCTTTCCTTAATAAGAAACTTAGCTTTGGCTATTGTGAATGCTTCTGGAAGGTGTTCTACGTCTCTGGAAGGTGCTCAGAACTTAGCCACTTTGTACAGTCACTAACGGATTTTCAAAATTATTATATACACCAAAAATACATTCAACATAGGTTTTCTGAATGATGATGCTTCCCATTAGCTGAGTAACCAGGAAATGGCTTAGTGACACTTAACATTTAGCTTCCACAATTTCTCCCCTTTCCTCCTTTAAAAGAAAATATTCTTCATTAAAAAAAATAAAGCAATCATAGCTGCTGACAATGGCTACATGTACTGAACTCCTAGTTCATTCACAATCAACTTCAAATGCACTGGGCCCTTTAATCCTGACAAAATCCTTATATAAAACGAAGCCAGTCAGTACCATCAATGTTTGATTATATATTCTAGTAATAAAGCAATTTTTTTGCCCTCCTTACTATAAAACAAACAAAATCCAAAAGGTTACTGTGGTTAGATTTGAAGAATCTAACACAAAACGTGACACACAAAAAGACTACCAATCACAGTCCCATAAAGCAGAGAGAAACCACCTCTGTATCAAATTGACTTTAAAGCACAGCCTAACCATGTTTTCAAAAATGTTCAATTAAAATTAATAAAAAGTAATTCAGACAACTACATAAGAAAGTAAATACTAAAATAAACAGTTGTATAATATATATATAAATAAAAATGTTCAGCTCTGTTCTAGGACAACCATGGCCAGACTGAGGGTAGGGACACAAAGAGACCTTAACTCAAGAGGTGGACTCTTGTTTGCAATCTATTACTTACTTGGGCGAGTTACTTACCCCCTCTCAGACTGTTTCTTTGTCTGTTACATGCAGATAACATCTACACTACAGTTGTCTGGGCAAGCGAGGTACTGTACCATGCACAGGCTTTAACAACTGCAGAATACAAATGTTGTCATTACTGCTAAAGCAAGCAGCTGGGGGTGCCTGCACACACAGAGAACAGTGAGAAACCCTGACTAGATGAAAGATCAAAAACCAGCCTTTTCTCTACAAAAGCTGGGCAAGGAGAACATGGCTTCATCCTCTCAATCTACTTCTATGGACCTTGGAAATATGGTCCACTGAACATCTCCCAAGGGAACTGGCAAATTAAGAAGGAATGGACCATTACCATAACAACTCACATTTGGGCCATAGATGTGGCCAGTCCTCCTCATGTTACATATTGCAGGGTGCCTGGCCAATGGAGAAGGTTCAGTAGATACCTGCTGAGCAACTGAACTGAAAACAGGAAAGGACTGGGCGGTGGTGGCATATGTTTTTATTCCCAGCACTCAGAAGGCAGAGAAAGGCGGATGGATCCCTGAGTTTCACTCCAGTCTAGTTCACAGAGAGAGAGTCCAAGGACAGCCAAGGCTACATAGAGAAACCCTGTCTCAAAAAAAAAA
>NW_026592776.1:5773557-5798051 GCF_907164565.1 Psammomys obesus | reverse complement strand
AAAAAAAAAAAAAAAAAAAAAAAAAAAAGGAAGGAAGGAAAGAAAGATGTGCTATGTGAGCTTTGAAAACATCTGTAATAAAAAACCATTAACTTCTGCAATCAAAAAGAAAAGATCACACAGTACACTCTGTTCTGACTACCTTCACAGGGATCTCTTAATTTTTACAAGCATCTCACTGATTAGAGGACATCTGGTCAATGCCTTTTCTTATTCAGTAACCATTACAACATGAAAGGTTGGGCAACATTCAAAGCCAGTCTATACATTTCTCTTCTTAGATGTATAAAATGATATTTGACCTTCCCTTGCAATAGTTACAAGTCATTATAAAGCCACTGCACAGAATGAAAAAGCAAGCAATCATCACATACAAGTATTGAACAGTTTTCCACAAGGAATAAAAAAAGTTGTCAATGCAAATAAAGCTACTATGTCATTACCTTTTCTGTATACAAGTCTGCTGACAACAACAATAGTTATTACACTATCATGCCTCCTAAATGGTTCTGGAGTGAAGTCAGTAGGATCTACAGCGTTAGGAATGACGGACACTATTTCAGGATTCAGTGCTGCTCTTAGTACAGTGTTTTCCTTACTAGTATAAGAGACACAAATGATGTGGTTTGTGTCACAAAGAGACACAGTTAGAAGCTTGTTTGTAAGCACCGAGCTGACATCAGCAAATCCAAAAAGGGAATGGTCCGTGAAGACTGTCTGAATCCCCATTGTCTTGGCGTGGAAGAGAGCATCATGGGCCATGGCAGAAAAAGAACTGTGGGAATGGATTATCGTAACTCTTTCCCGAACAAATATGTACCTGAGCAATGGCAGACTGTGAAAGAGAGTCGTGGCTGTAGATTGGTTGTACATGACTCTGAGAGGCAAGTAATAAACTTTGAGGCCATTGGTGAGGTAACGGATGCCCTTTCGATTTCCATAAGCATGGGTGACAATTATGACCTTGTGCCCCCTCTCAATGAGGCACTGAGAGAGCTGGTAAATGTGGCTTTCCACACCTCCCATGTTCGGGTAGAAAAAGTCAGACACCATGCATATATTATGAGTGCAGGTCCTATTGGTGGAAAGAGTTCGAGGGCTAAACCAGGAAGGCATCACTGAGGGAGGCTGGCCATGCCCACCTCCTCTTCTATTGGCCATGCTGAGGTGGTTCAGGCATCAGTTTTCAAAGCAAGCCAGTTAAGAAAAGTGTCTTCCATTACCTGAAAGAAAAAAAAAAAAAAGAAACAAAAAAACAAAGCAGGACATCAGCTCAAAGACTCATTCCATTCCCTATCCCAAATCCTGTTAGAAACAGTTTTAATCGTAAGGCAATTTTTAAGGCTTTCCCCTTAGAAATAAAAGCAAAGCATGTTAACAGTTTATTCTTTTTGACAACATTTACTTGCTTAGCATGGTGAGGTGTCATATGACAAAAACTACATCCTGCAACGTGTTAACTGGGATGGGAAACTGGTACCTCTGAAATGTTTGTTAGGCCATAGTACAGAATGGCTTGCCCCCAAAACGAACCAATTCTTTCCAATAATTAAGCATATACCCATATATTTTCCCTCTCTTCACCACTTTATCAGCTTATTAAGCTTTATCATTTATTAAATCACTATATATCCAACACTACACAGATGAAGAGTTTTCTAAATGCTACCTGTCTAGTTGACAGACCTAAATAAGGATCAATTACATAATATAAATGCAAAGTCTAAAGCTTAAGGAAGTAAGAGGGATTACAATGTGGCAGGCCATTTCATTAGTGATCATCTCTCTCCACATAATTTTTAAGCCAAGTTTTACCTATGTAGGTCATGCTGACCTTGAACTCATATTCACAGCCCCTGCTCCTGAGGGCTGGGATTACAGGTATGCACCATCACATCTAGGAATCTCCCTTGCATTTGGACCATTTAAGCCACAAGACATGGTAGAGGTGACATGCAAATATTGAACCTCTGCCTACGAAAGATCTGATGGCTTTTACTTCTGTAGTTACCACATAAGTCATGCAGCTACTAGAAGGGTAGGGGAGACAATGAGAGAAAAAGTACTTACAAGATACATGAAAGAGGTAGAGACCCAGTCATCTCTACATGCTTACCTACACTTAGTCTCTAGCCAGACTACTCGCTGAATACAGCCTTCCAGAGCAACCCCTGAAAATACTCATAAAAACACCACTAGCTGGGGCTGGAGAGATGGCTCAGCAGTTAAAAACACTGGCTGCTCTTCCAGAGGTCCTGAGTGGAATTCCCAGCAACCACATGGTGGCTGACAACCATCTATACTGGGATCTGATGCCCTCTTCTGGTATGCAGGTGTGCATGCAGATAGAGCACTAACATACATAAAATAAATAAATAAATAAATAAATAAATAAATAAATAAATAAATAAATAAATAAATAACTTTTTTAAAGTACCACTATCTAAGTCTAACAGATTCCCGAGTCATGAAAAACAGCAAAATGGCTGTTGTTTTATAGTGCTTTCTTTTGTTGTTTGTGAGGCAGAAAAGGATATTAAAACAGGCTAGGATCTGAATCTAATTATATTGGTATTGTTTATTTTTATAAACAAAATTTTACAGGAACGTGGCTTGCCCATTCATTTATGTGAATAACTACTGTTCTACAATAGCAGAGTGGCTTTGAAAAAGACCATATGACCCACAGTATTAACATCTGGCTCATCACAGAAAATATGCTGATTGTTGCTGCACAGCTTAACTATTGATCTGGTACTAGCTTTTTGGTTTCCATTAAAATATACCTATATCTAGAACGTCCTTTTTTAATTTTTATTGTTTTATATTAATTACAGTTTATTTACTTCGTATCCCATCTGTAGCCCACTCCCTCATTCCCTCCCAGTCCTACCTTCCCTCCCTCATCTCCTCCCTGCCCCTCTCTAAGTCCACAGATAGGGGAGATCCTCCTTCCCTTCCATCTGAACCTAGCCTATCAGGTCTTATCAGGACTGGCTGTAATGTCCTCCTCTGTGGCCTAGCAAGGCTGTTCCTCCCTTGCTGGGGGGGGGGGGCAGCGGAGGAGATCAAAGAACCCGCCACTGAGTTCATGTCAGAGACACTCCATGTTCCCCTAGAACACCCTCTTCAAGTGTTACCTGGAGCTCATGCTGCAGACAATCCAGTTTCTCCTTCCTTATTCAAGAATGCTGATACTCAAACTGTTCCCTTCTCTTTTCTGAATCTTTCTTTTAGTTGTGTCGGCCTTTCTTCCAAGACTGGCCTCCTTTTAGTGCAGACTCTGAAAAGAAACATAGAACTGGAGACGGGCTATATGTGTGGGCTCTTTCCTACATCTAAGGTAGGAAATGTTTCTTTCAGGAGTCCCCTAAATCTATCCCAATATTAAATGCTCACTCAATATTCAGTTCTATAGAGACATTGACTTTCAATGCCAGTGCCCCAAAGATCTGGCAAAAATCCTCCTTAGTTGAGCTCTGCAAGGCTGCAAAAACTCAATGGAGAATTAGTATCCTAAACTCTGAAGTTTCAGGTCTCACTTGCAAACTATATACGTGTCGATTTTCTCCCACAAATTCATCTACATTTAAAGAATCCTCAGAAATACAAAGTGAGGCAGCAGGGAAGGGTCATGTACTTGGGAGGCAGAGAGTTGAGGGTTACAGGACAGGTAAGACTGGGCTACGGGGGTACCCTGTCACATAAACTGGAGAAAAAAAAGAAAAGAGAGAAGATCAAACTTAGAATCAATCAATCAATAAATAATGAAGGCAAAGAAGTATCAAGTTTACAAAAGGAAAGGAAAGCCTCAAGTTAACACTTTTAAGTGGCTAATGCTGTTCTTCTGGGGTGCGTCATCTAAACCTGGATCTTTAGTCATGTTCAATTTTAAGAAGTGAATGACAATAAAAACAAATGAAATTATCTGAAAGTCCATAATTGACCTCCAATGTTCTGAGTCTGCCTGCCATCCACTTATCACTCCTAAAATCTTCATTTCGTAAAAGCTCAACACATTGCATACTCACTGAATCTTAGCTCCTATAGGTAAAGATAAGCTGTAAAATCTGGTAAATTCTCTCTCAAGCGTTACAGGTTGGGCAGATCTGTGCAATGTCCCTATCCAAGCCACATACATGACAAAAGTCAAGAAGACCTCAAAATTCTCAACCATAGCCAGTGAGCTCCCTTAGTAGTAGAAGCTACCGAGTTGCTGAGAAATCAAGAGAACCGTACAGTCCCACGGCAATGCACCCGCATGACTCCCGAGAGGTGCACTAGAGCCAAAAAGAGGGTCACCCTGGGTCCATCAGCCACCTCTCCGGGATCAGGCCAGGTCTGGGCAGACCGAAAGGGAGTCAGAAAAACATCTTGAGGTTCTAGTCCTTCGCTCTAGTAAACTCAGCCTAGGCACCAGTTCCAGCCATCAATACACCCTCAACCCATTCGACTACACAGACCCTCAGACTCGACTTCCGGGCTTCAGGCCGGGTGGGTTTCACCTCCTCCACAGCCTGCCACGCTCCAATGAGAAAGGCACAACCCCGTCCAGAAGGGATCGAGAGCATTGGGAAGGACAGCCAAGACGCGCACTTACCCTCGAATCCCATGGCCGCCTCTGTCCGGACCTCCCGCGGCTGTAAGCAGAATCCCGCCCTGCTGCTCCAAAGCACCAATCAGAAACGTCCGCGACCTGTGCGCCGCGCCCCCACGGTAGCCAATCACACAGAGGTTCTGAATTCACGTGAAAGAGAGACGCCCAGTCATCCCCAACTCGAGCGCTGAATTGTAGCGTCAGCGAACGCCAGACCACGTCTCCTAAGAGCTGCGGAAGATCCCCGGCAAACGTACCCTGGTTGCCTAGTTATGGCGTCTCTTTTCAGGAAGCCTGCTCTCTCCCCGCCTCCTTCCGGTTAGAGAGACTTGAAGGGAAACCGGGAGAAAAGCAAGGGGGGTGGGGAGGCGGGGAAGAGACGGAAGGCGGAGAAATCTGTGTCAGGGCGGTTTATAGTTAGTGCCGCCCCAGACCCAGCCAAGTTGGTTCTTATCATTCTGGCAGGATTGCTAAACGCAATAAGTAAAAATACACCGATGAGATTTAACAAGCTATGGGCAGATGGCAATAGTGGAGAAGTGCCTCTTTTAGTGGACTAGGGGAAGGGGATGAGTGGAAAAGGGAAGGAGGATGGGACTGGGGGAGTTAAGGGAGGGGACTTTAATCGGGATATATAATGAATAAATTGTGAAAAAAAGTGAAAATAGAAGTACAGAAAAAAAAAATCACAGCAAGTAAAAAAGAAATTGTAAACTTTGAATTTCAGACCTACATATCTATGCATATCCTAATGGTTAAGGACGTTCTTTTTAAAAGTTTAGATTTTGGATTTTGTCTTACAGCTCGTCCGGGGAGAAAGGGTCTCTCTCTCTCTCTCTCTCTCTCTCTCTCTCTCTCTCTCTCTCTCTCAATGTGTGTGTGTGTGTGTGTGTGTGTGTGTGCGCGCTAGGAATCTTAGGTATAACCTGAAACGCTCCTGTTTAAGCTGTTACAGTCTTCAGCCAAAAGTGTCTTGAGGTCTGGAGCAAGATCATGCTCTAGTGGTACTTGGCCAAGAAGACAGAATCTATGAGATGTCCTAATGGTCCCCCACTCTTTACAGCTGGTACTTGCAGTTCCCCAGCACTGCCATTTCTACACTTTCTAGAATAAGTTCTTTGCTGCGTAGCATCACCATCACCATGACTGGTATCCCTTTGAAACTTGTGCTAAAGTTCAGGCTATTTTTTTAAAAGCCAAAAGAAAGTTGTAGTGGAGTTAAGAGAGAAATCTGGGGATGATTTGAATTCTGCCTGAATAACCTCAAAGCATGATGTTAGAAAAAAGCTGCTCAACCTGTGGCTTGTGACCCCCTTGGGAAGTTCCTGGGTGCTAGTATTTATGTTACAATTCATAACAGTAGCAAAATTACAGTTATAAAGTAGCGACAAAGATAGTTTTATGGTTGAGGATCACCACAAATGAGAAACTGTATTAAAGGGTCACAGAATTAGGAAGGTTGAGAACCACTGCTTTAGAGAATGTTCTTGGAAGCCACTAAAATTTGACTAAAATGTTGATGTGAAGTCTGTTCTGATGATAAAGTATGAAGGCAGCCAATACCATCTGTACTATCAAATGGCCTAAAAAGAAAAGATGTAAAGTAAATGTAGGTATCATCTTGTCTTGAATTTTATTTCTTTATAAAGTCATAGGTAAATAAGCATCCTTAGATAGTTTTAGAGAAATCTTGCTATTTATATGCAAAGTGCACAAAGAGAAAATTTGGCTTATGAAACTGTCTATAAGAAAAGGAATTGCTAAGTGTCATAAGAGAAATACGTTGCTGGGAGTTTCAAAGGAAAGAGTATTTCTAACTACCAGCATTTGTGAAACAATAAGCAGAGGGTGTTTATACAAGTTGAAAGCAAGATCCTTTTTTAAAAAGTGAATGAAGATATCATATTGAGACAGATGATCACTGCTCGGGAGATATTTTTGTGTAATTATACAAGAAAGAGATAGGGAGCCAGATGTGGTGGCACACGCCTTTACTCCCAGCACTCAGGAGGCAGAGGCAGGTGATTCTTTGGGAGTTCCAGTCCAAACTGGTCTACAAGGAGAGTTCCAGAGCATCCAGGGCTGTTTCATAAAGAAAACCCTGTCTCAAAACACAAACAAACAAAACAAAAAAAGAACGAGAGGGAGAAGAGATGCATCCAAACTACTGACATTGTTAGTAAGAATTAGAGCAAACTGATAGAATGCTTAAGTAAACTTCCTGAAGAAAATGTACTTGATGCTGACCCAGATTTCTAACAAATATGATATTTTCAGTCATTATTTTGTGACTCTCTTCCTTTTTCTGCTTCAAATAGAAAAATCAGATTCCTGTGTACATGTATTTTTTAAAGAACCAAACATATACATAATCAATCTTGAAAACTGTTAGTTAAGACTAAAAGCTACACAGGTCCTGGACATCATAAGTGGTGGCAGTAAAATATGGACCAGGGGTCCATAATAGATTCTGGCAGGATTCATGTGTGGTTAGGGACAGGAACTAGCCTAGAACTATATTTTTACAATGGTGGCCTTCAGTAAAGGATCTATTGACTGATAACCTTTATTTAACTCCCTCCCACATCGATTCTGGGGTTTAACCATATGATACCTTCACAAATGGTACCTTAGTAGATGAAAATTAGCAATGGACTAAGCCATGCCCTGCTGGAATGTTTTCTCTTGGAAGCTGATGACTATGTAAGTGAAGAAAGCCAGGCAAGGTGTTAAATGAGATCAGCCATATGGAGAAAGACTGAAGAATGTGACTTACGTTGTACATTCTGTCTTTAGACAAGTTCTTCGTTGATGGAATGACCACTGAGGCCAGGGGCGGGGGGTGAGCTGGTTTTGGAGTAACAAGTAGAGCCAGAGTCTGCTGAAATGAATAGACTGTGACTAAAGCTACCTGTATCCAAACCTGTAGCACCTTCTGAGTTATGACTGGGGGTGGGGGGGGCTATGGCTTATTGGTCACTTTGTGAGACTTGGAGGAGAGTATAGAGATATCCTTCCATGCATAGGGTAAATTGGGGAAGTAACAGAGGGAAGAAACAGGGACTGTGAGCATGTTTTTCCTTAGTTTCATTGTGTTGCATAGTTATAGAATAACAAAAAGAAGGTAAAGCAAGCTTATTGGAACAGCCAATTCAGGCTAGATGATGCCTTTTTTTGTAGAAGTTAAAAAAATACTCTCATTTCTTCTATATATTGTAAGTTAATGATACTTGACAAAATGAGGACTATTTTATTTATTTATGAATTGACTGAAATTTTCTGAATGGAATTATGAAGTACACATTTGAAGTACTCTAGGGCATCAGTTTTGGTTATAATTAATCAATTCTGTTGGTATGAAACCAAAAGCAGCCAGAGGCCACAGATCAGCAAATAAGTATATAATGTGTTCAAATCGAATATCACCTATCAAAACAAGCAGGGTTCCAAAACTGACCAGTGGGTCAGAACAAATAGCATCAGTGATAAAGTTATCACAGGCTAATTGTTTATTAAATTATTACAAGGATCAAATATTAGAGTATTTGGGGATATTTGTCATCTGGTAACTATTTTGAGAGCTAAATTCTTAATTTTTTTTATGAAGAGTTGCAGCATTGGAATAATCTAAGTATTCATGTCATCTAACAGAGTCGCAACTATGCGAAGTATATAAAGGTACTCTTGACATTATTTTTAGAGAATTTTTGTTTAGTGTCCAAAAAATCAGTGAAACGATTTGCTGTTTATTAAGTAATTTTTATTAAGAGTTTACTTTTTGCAAAGTGTTGTTTTCACACAAAATGAGAATTCCATTAAATTCACAATTTTGACTGTGCTGTGAAATGCTTCAAGTACCTTAAAGTGGACTGTTTGTGCCATGCCTTTCAAGTGTCTCAGCCAGTAGTGCAGTGTTCATCATTATGCTGCCCAATATGTTTCAGTCTCTAAAGAGCTTTCCACCACACTGTTTTGGTCACAGATTTATGATCTGTGCTATAGCACACTCTGGCCTTGTGGCTTACATAATCAGGAACATTGTGTGTTGCTGTTATCTGCAGTTTGCTTTCTGCTCTTGGAGATCCCCATCATATTTGAATTTTCTTTGACAGGTTGAGAATTTTCAGCATTCAGAATTTCTAAGGCTGTTAGTATAACAAATATTCTTATATAAGTGAACTCGGGGGGGGGGGAATAAAAAACAATATACCAAGTTATTCTACTTCCACCTTAAGACCGTTAACCTTAATTGTAAACTTGATTGGATCTGAAATCACCTGCATGTGTCTGAGGGTGTTTTCAGAGAGGTTTACCAGAGTCAGGAAGACCTGCCCCGAATGCTGACAGTACCACCTCAAAAGCACAGCTCATGAATTGACTTAACAGGAGTAAAGGAGCTGAGCAGGAACATTCATCTCTCTCTGTTTCCTGACTGTAGACTTGAAGTGACCAACTGCCTCATGCTCCTGCTGCCGAGACTTTGTCACCATGATGGACTGTCCCCTGAAACTATAAGTCAAAACACAATGTGTATTACTCCCACCAAGCAAGAATAAGACCACTACCACGGTTCCTTAGGGGTTTTAAGGAGTTAAATCAGAAGTAGTTGCAAAGCAGTTTTATAGAATGGAATGGAGCCTTAAGGAGGTACAGAAAAATCTCAAACAAACGGCTATCACCATGTGGCCACCATGTGATTAGAGAGGGTTAGGGAAGGTTATGGTGTTCCCCAAAGCAAGTCAAGGTCATGAGTTGGGGCTGGTCATGTTCCAGGAAACAGAAACTTACTTTTAACAATGCAGCCTAATGGCTCTTGCCTTCAAAATGGAGTCAGGCAGGTTCCTCATCTTCTCCTTTAACTTTCTTTTTTGTGAAGGCTTTTTCTTTGGTCACAGCAATGAAAAAGAAAAATAGCTAACATAGACCCTCCAGGGCCAGCCCCACCTTGACCAGCCATTTGGAGGCAAGCATGACCTCTTGAGATCAGCTCTATCCTGACCAGCCATGAGGAGGCAAGCACAGTCTCCTGTTGATTGTTGGGAACTGAAGAGGGAAGGGTTAGTAGGCCTATCAAGGACCAAGGCAGGCAGAAGTTAATTGGGACCCATTCTTATGGCTTCCAGTGATGTCCCCCTGGAGATGGCAGTTAGGGATCCAGAGCACTTTTACCCAAAATGTAGTAAGTTCAAGGATTCAATAAAAGCCAAAAACCTTTCAGAGACTCCAAATTTTTAGTATTTGTCCAAATGTCTCCTTCTATCATATAAGCCCTTTGATTGGTAAAGTATATTACAATGCTCATTTTTTTTTCCCCATGACTCAAATGAAATGAGAAAGCTGAAGTTTAATGTTGTTTCACCTCACAATGAGATTAGGTGACAGACCTCAACCTTAAACTTGAGTCTTTTTTCCTCATTGGTGACTTGGACTCTTTCTTTCTTTCCTTTCTTTTTTTCTTTTCTTTCTTTCCTTTCTTTCTTTCTTTCTTTCTTTCTTTCTTTCTTTCTTTCTTTCTTTCGTGTCAGGAATGAGTGAAAGGGCTGAAGAGATGGCTCAATGGTTAAGAGCACTTGTTGTTGCAGTGGACCCAGGGTTCAGTTGCTGGTGCTCACATGGCAGTTAACAGCTGCCTCTAACTTCAGTTTCTGGAGACTCGGTGCTCTCTTCTTGCCTCCTTGTGAACCAGGCATACATGAGCTACACATCCAAAATGCACGTAAGACAATCATAAAATAAAATCTAAAAATCCATTTAAAAATGGATGAGCAGACGGACTCATTTACCTGTGTGTTGTCAAGACACTTCAATTGTCTTCTGCCTCAGTAATCAGGAGAGCTTCACCAAATACCTTGGAGGGGCATAGAGTAGGAAGAAGTAAATGAAATGCTGAGGTAGAGAATTGAAAGGTGAAGTGCATCTTACAAAACCTTGTTGTGTGAGAGCCTTTTCAGAAAATTGATTTAAACTATAAAATTATGAGGGAGAAGCTATCAGCATTGTGGTCGAAGAGGGAGAGTACAAGCATGCAACAGGAGAGGAGTGATTGTGCCAGTAGCAAGAAGTGTCAAGAGCAAGAATAACAACAGCAGAGTGAAACCACTTCTGAAATCCAGGGAAAAACCTAATTAAGCAATCTGGATTCCTTGCTCTCAGCTACTATTAATCCCAATGGGCAAGAATAACACCACTACCACAATTTTTGAGCCAAATTTGAAGCAAGTTTTATTCAGTACTGTCAAGGACAATGGACACTGGTCAGGTCCATACCTGTGGTTCACAGAAAATAGTGCCCACTCATGTTAATCAGGTGCTTATAAAGGCAAACCCCATAAAGCTTCCCACCTTAGTCCCATCAGGAGCAAGGATACATCCTGTCATACTTCCTGTCTACACACCTACCACCTATGTATGATCAAGCGCATGCACAGTAGGGACTGCAAACCTTGTGTACTGAAGCAAAAACTTGTCGCCTGCCTTTTATCTTATAGGAATAGCCCCCAGCATTCCAGGAGGCTATCTGTCCTTGGGCAAGTGAAGCTTACAGGTTAGAGGCATTTTTGTTTTATGCATCTTGTAAGCATAGTAATTTAAACTTAAAACAGAACTTTAGACCTCACACTACCTTTTTTGGGGGGGTGACCGTGAAAATAACTAATTTTGGAGGCCATACAACCCAGGATGTTACTGTTCTCCCACTGCTGTAGATGACTATCGAACCTGTGGATCATGATGATAACAGTTGCCTAAGGCACTTCTCAGGAATTAAAAGGCTACTTCTGTTGTACCTTCAAACTAGTTCCTTGGGCCTGTGCAGAAGTGTGTGACCTTTTGATGTGGGGTGTGTATGAGAAAACTCCACCCACAGATCTTGCTAATATCACCGGTTTTGCTAAAACTGTCATTTTGTGAACAAGTGTTCCATGGAAAGCTACGAAGTTTAATTGCATATTCATAGAGCATTGAATGCATCCTCTTTGATCACCTTTCAGCCTACTTCTTTATCCCATAAATATCCATGAGCTCTCTCCTCTGGAAGGCAAGTTTGTGATTTCAGTCTCACACTCCCACATTTCTTTGCTACTTTGTGAATGCACTCTTTCTCTTTTTGCAGAATTCATTGTTTTGGGATCAGCAGATGTTTCTTGGAACTGCTCCAGCAACAGGCCCACAGCTAGGTTAAGGATTAAAAAAAAAAGGGGGAGACTAGAAAGGAAGCTAAATAGTATTGGAAGGCTCCAATCCACAGGCTTCAGACAACATAAGCGAACAAAGGGAGAACCTGGGAACTGCTTGGTAAATTTGAAGAGGAAGGGCAGGGATTTAGGCCAGGATCCAACAATTCCACCCTGGGGTTACATTTCTTTATCATTATCTTTCTCTTTGTGACTGTCCTGCTTCAGGGTCTGACCTTAGAAATTTGGGTCACATAATTTTGATCAGGAAATACTCCAACCCTGAAAGGACCCTAGAAGAACAGATTTGAATACAGCTATTTACACAATTGTGTGCTAACTACTGTAATAGAATAAGTGTGTGTGTGTGTGTGTCTGTCTGTCTCTCTGTCTTATCTATGCACAGTATTAAGAGAGATACATTTGTTAAGTTGTTTGATAATACTGCTAGTGCTATTTAATTCTCTCTGATGAGCCAAATTTTCGGTAAAGTCTATGCAACCAACACATTATATGTAGGGATACCTTAGGGACAGAGAAGAAAAAAGAAAAAGCCTCATGCTCTTTTCCTGGGCAGCCACGAAACAAAGAGCAGAAGCTAGAGAAAGGAGCAGCAGTTAAGAACACTGATTATTTTTCCGGAAGACCTTGGTTCATTTCCCGGCACCTACTTGGTGTCTCACAAGCATATATAACTCTAATCTCAAGGGATCTGGTGCCTTCTTTTGACCTTCAAGGGCACAACATGCACATGGTGTACATTCATACATTTGAGCAACACACACACACACACATACACACACACACACACACACACACACACACACACACACACACATTTTTTTAAATCCCAGGTGGTGGGGAGATGTTAGCATTGTTAGGCTGCTTTCCATGAAAAAGATAACAGTCAAGTTCAATTTATTCATATACCACAGAGTGATTCCCAGAATTCCTGTGTTACCCTTGTTTAGAATGATAAACCTGTTGGGAGCTCTGCCTTGGCTTCCCAAAAATGAGGTCTAGTTTTAGTCTATTTATGTATTCCCTAAAACTCCCATTTCTGGATACCCTTTTGTCTTGAAAATATTTCCCATTAGCATGAAATGTAGATGAATAGCATAGTAAATAACACCAACTTCTATGGCTTGAGTAATGATGTTTATTTCCTTTAAATACATTTAAATGTGAAATATCAGGCAGTGGTTCAGTAAACTTGAAAAGTACAAGCTGAACAGGAATTACATTAGTGCTGCTCACACATATGAAATTCTGCATAAGAAAGAACCAGAATAATTCATAAGCATTGCACTTGGACTTTGCCAGTCTGAGTAATCAATCATGGGGCACCTGCTTACTCTGTAGCAGCCAATCCTTTCTCATGCATCAAAACAATGGGCTCCCCAGACCTCTTCCTCTCTGAATACTGGTGTGCAGAGGCATCTGAAGGTAGAAGTCATTTGTCAGTGAACTAGGAAATTACCCAGCTGCTGTTGCATGGAAATGTGGATTTATTGTGGCACTAGGTAAAATCAATTTTCTAACACCTGAAGGGTGGTGGGCAACAGTGACAGCAACTTGACAAAGCATCATGCTGTTTAAAGTGACTGGGATGGGGAATTTGGGAGGAAGTTGAATCAAGGGTTCTTTTGGCTGTGGAATCCCTGGGCCCTTGTCTCCTTTGGAAAGAGGCAGTGCTTTCCACAGGTTGGCTTTCTACTTGCACATGTTCTGGTGAGTAAAGGACATCTGTCCTCACAGCTGTCACAAAAGAAAGTGAAGAGGAGACTTTAAAAGCAAGGATCAACTTTGAATAAATCATTCAGTTCTGATTTCATCTGATTGTGTATTCAAAGGAAAAATTCCAGTTATGTATTTAAAGTGTCAATGTAATATTCTAAGTGGGCACTCAACTGGCTGAGGGCTCAACTCTAACCAAGATGTTGATACCACCTCCTGCAAAGCTCAGGGCACATGGCAGAAGAAGGGCTGGGGAAAATGTAAGAATCAGAAAGTAGAAAGAAGGGCTAGGAAGTACCATTTTCTAGGCATGACACAGACTTTCCTATCAGGAACTCACACAGCTGTGGTGATCTGACCTAGGCCTACACAAGGGCAAAGTTCTCAGCAGTTACTTATGCATTTGGGAAGGGCTCAGGGTGCCCTACCCCTCCTTGGTGAGCTCTGGGCCACTGATGGACTCTGGAGAACAAGGGAGTCACTGTCTTCAGTTGTGGACCTTTTGGTGGGTGAAACCAAACAAGCTTTGACAGTTCCAAACCTATGGTCACACAAAAAGCCTCAGCTGTTTTTAGTGGGTCACAAGACAAAACAAAAAGACATGAATGTGGGAAAAAGGTCTTGGAAGGAGGAAATTGGTTCACAGGAGTAGGCTGGAGTTAAGAGATTATAGGGGTAATCAGAATGTATTTTATATGTGTATGAAATTGTCAAAGAACAAATTTAATTAAAACCTCAGTGGTTAGTTTGGGTAGGTTTTAAAATTGATCAAAGCTCAACCAATGGCCTCCCAGGTTATAATCATCCTTAAGTTTCTTACCTACACAAATCTAGTGATATCTTCTTCTTCAAGAAAACATACACACAGAGAGAGAAAGAGAGACAGAGAGAGAGGAGAGAGGGAGAGAGGGAAAGACAGAGACAGAGGGAGAATTAGCTAGATAATCGGAACCTCCCCTTAACCCAGTTGTTCAAATGTTACTGATTTCCTTTTCACTTATGAAAGTGTAACAGCAGAAATGATGGTTCAGGTCTGTAATTCATGAGACCCTGTTTTGAAACAACAAAACAATTTAATCTTCACTATATACACTGCCTCTTATTTCTTAGATGCCAAACTGTTTCTTTTCTTTTTTTTTTTTGTAAAGGTATACTCGGGCACTGAGGAAAAGAGCCCCACCGACTTAGATTAGTATGTTCTTTAAGTGTCACCAGTAAACCACGTTAAGGGGAAAGTGAAAAGACCATTGACCTGCAGGTGTCTGGGTGAAAAATCTTGTGCTTTTGGCAGCAGCTTTCCAGACTTTCTTTGCATTCAAAGCAACTGCAGTTTTCTGGGTGCTGAATGAGATCTCTGGGACATGGTGTTTTACAGACACACTCACAACGATCTTCATCAAACTTCATGTGTGGTCCACAGAGAGCTGGTTCCTGGAGGTAAGAGTGGTCTAAACAGAAACAGGGAAGTGTTGGTATGGCAACTGGAGAATGTGATAATCCAAATTAATTTCAAGTTCCACATCTTTCCTATAAAACTTGGATCCTTCTGATCTCCTCACCTATAGATTTTTTTACCTTAATTTTTTTTTTCATGGCGTGAAAGAGATCCTTCTGTGATTTCATAGCATAAACATAGAACTCATGTATCTTAGGATTTAAATAAAAAATACCATAAGCTGAACATTTCAGACAGATGTTTATGTTGGTAATGGACCTGTTAATAATATAAACTTCTGTGCTGGAGAGATGGTGCAAGGGTTAAGAGAACTCCCTGCTCTAACAAAAGACCCAGATGTTTGGTTCTCAACACCCACGTGGCCAGTTAAAACTGCCTATAACTGCAATCCCAAAGGGTCTCTTGCCCTCTTCTGAACTGCATGGGCAGTACATGCACACTATGTAAAAACAATGCAGACGAGACACTCATACACATAAATTAAAAAATAAATAGATCTTTAACTACAGACATACATATACATACATATATATACACACATACACATATACATACATACATACATACATCTATTTCTGCAACCAGCCAGTAGTAACAAGACATAGGCTGTCCATAGGGTATGAATGATATAGCCTCCCTCCTAGTGTTTTAGAAGAGCAGGAACCAGATGTAATGATGTTGTAGAAATATTTTCCTCAGAACTTCCAGACAACCAATGATGCATTTCCTCATCTCAGATAACACCACTTGTATGAAACATATAGGTGACAATAAACTGTGGTCCAGTCTCAATCAGTGAATTGAAATACATTGTAAAATTAATAAGAGATGGGCTGGGAGTGTGGCTCCACTGGTAGAATGCTTGCGTAGAGTTCATGAGAAGTTCTGGGCTCAATCTTCAATGACTGATTCCTAAACTGGGTGACACATGACTGTAATCCTAGCCCCAACTCCAGAGGTAGAAGTGGAATGATCAAAAGTTCAGGGTTATCCTCTGCTTAGTATTGAATTTAAGGCTAGGCTGGAACACATAAGAGCCTGTCTTATGTGTTTGCAAAAGCAAACAACAAATGGAAAAAGAGACAATTGTGGAAGAACTTGTACTTTGCATCTCAGAACTCGTGAAGGTTTGGGAAGAAAAGGAATAAATATCTCTTTCCAAAACGTACCTCTTTCCCAGTTTGCCTCATTTGGAAACTAGCACCATTGTCCACTAGACTGTGTGGTCACTGTTTCCACTTGGTCCCTTTTTCACACCCTCTCATCTCCATCACACTGCCTGTTTCACAATTTGCTCAGTACCTTGTATTTCTTATGTTGATGGCTGTCGCTCATCTCACAGACACAGTGTGTATGCCTGCAGTCCGCCCTCATGTGGCTATCAAATACAAACCTGATTCCATCACCACTGAAGCTTAATTGAGACAGGATTTTACTATGAAATCCTGGCTGTCCTGAAACCTTCTAGGTAGGCCAGACTGGCCTTGAACTCATAGAGATCCACCTGTCTCTGCCTCCTGAGTGCTGTGATTAAAGATGTGAGTTACCAAGCCCAGCCATACTTTAAAGTCTTCTCTTCACACACAAAAAGGCTAAATTTTACACCAGGATATGTAAACATAAAAAAAATTCCCATGATATGGACCCTAAAATCCTCCCATACCCTTTCTCATCCCTCCTTTCCTCCTTTTTTTTCTCCCCCACCTCACCCCAAAATGGCAATTTCTCATGATCCAGTCTCATGTTTTTGACTGCTCTTTAATTGACAAATATTTAGAAACTATGTGGATTGGATGTTCACAAGGATTCCATTCTGAATCTCATAAAGCAGAAAAAGATGAGCTGCATATGCTATTAGTCACCGAAGCAAATGCCAATTTACAGCAAGACAAGGCTAGATTACTGGAAAACAACTGACTCTTAAAAGGTTCATATTGAGCACTAGGTGGTAGCAGAGACTCATAAGAAAACCATCCTGGCACCATTCTTGCAAACTTTAAGCAAACACAATCCTGAGAGGTTCAGCAGATTATGTGGCAGAAGCAGAACACATGTCCTTACAAGCAAATTGAAGCAAAGCGAGATTGGATGCAGGAGAAGTCAAAGAGCAAGTAGTTGAGGCTGACACCCTGACATCCCTAGGGAGGTTGATTCTGGGTTATCAGTGCATTCTGTCCTCAGCCTTGTTCTGTTCACTTTTATTCATTCTTGCATCGATACAAAAATGAACTGGACTTGCATCAACCGAATTCTGGAGAATAAATGACTGTACACAAGGCAATTAGCTCAACAACTTTGTACACAGAAAGGGTGTTTAGTGCACAGAAAGTAATGTGTCATCAGGAGAATGGGACCACTGGAGAAGCAGATGGGAACTTGGGCACACAAGGATGGTATGAGTGATGAAAACTAGAAGTAACTGAGATGCAGCCCACCCTCCTTCCTCACTTCCACTATTGTCACAGCCTCCTCCAAAGGTTCCCTGCTCCCTGTCCTCTGCTCAGGTCAACTAGTTCTCTTCTACACTGTTACTGGCTTGAGCTTTCTACAATTCCAATGGGTTGTTACTCTTCTCTTTCTTGAACCACTTGGGTGGTTTCCATTTGTCCAAAAGATCACACCCAGGCTCTTTCAGAACTTACTAAGTACTGCCACTCCAATACTACTAGTTTCCCCTGCTTCATCTCCTCATATCAAACTTCCCCCCTCAGTAGGTATGTGTTCGCATGATATGGTTAATCTTCATTGTTGACTTTACTGGTTTCAAGAACCACCCAGTAAATACACCCTTGGGTGTGCCTATGACACTACCAGAGAGGTTTAACTGGGGACAACTCACTGTAAAGGTGAGCTGGGCACGAAGACTGAATACGAGGAGCGGGAAGAACAGGACAGGCTGATGCGCAGGAGCATCAGTCTCTGCTTCCTGGCTGGGGACACAGTGTGATCAGACCTCTCCTGCTCTTTCTGCCAAGTCATCCCCATCATGAAGGACTGTTCCCTGTTAAAGCAAAAATAAAAAAAGGCCCATCCTGTCTTCCCCTACCTTCCCTTCCCTTTCCTCCTTTGTTTTCTTCCTTCCTTCATTTCTTTCTTCCTTTCTTCCTTCTTTCTTTCCTTTCTTCCTTCTTTCTTTCCTTTCTTCCTTCCTTCTTTCCTTCCTCATCGCTTTTGTCAAATATTTTGTTACAGTACCTAAAAAAATAACCAATACACCTCACCACTCTGCAATATTTTCCATCACCGTATTTATGTTTTGCTCTCTCACTTCAGCCCTGAGCACTTACAGTCTTCTGCTCAGAGCACATCTCTCCTTCCTTACAAGACCTTCCATCCTCAGTACACAAGCCTAAATGAGTCCTCCCGTGGAATTAACCTCCCTTGGAAAGAAGATGCCTCACCCCAGGTTATAACCCTCTCTAAGTCTGTAGAGTCTAACCTGCTTATTGGAGGTGTCCCCCAAGGGAGCTCCTTGGCTTCAACTCCATGAAGGGTTGGCTAATAATGTTTTAGCAATTGCATTGTGGCATGCTGCCTCAATTGTCACCCTTTGCTATAGTGTGTCTCTGTGCAAACTATATGTGTAAGCCTTTGACTATATAAATTTAAAAATATATTATCTCACATCGTAGTTTGAGCTCTTAGAGAAACTTTGGAAAGGTACTGAGAACCAGAACAACAGGACAACATCAATAATAGCTTGCTATTTCATTTGAATGACAGATTCCATGGGTTTGAATCTTTGCTAGGAGATCACTGTTTAAAACAAGCAATACTCACATTGCATGATCTCTTGTGATAATTTTCTGTGGAACCATGTCACGTGTTAGGGAGAGTAAATAAAACCTTATGCATGTTCAGCCATATGTTTATCCTAGGATTCACAGCTTTAGTGACTGTGAGAATGAATGACAGGCTAGCAATTCCCTGTGTGTTTTAGCTTGGTAGAATGGTTTGCTCTAGTTCTCAAAAAATGTTTCCCTGTGTTCTCCTCCCTTCCAGTATTTTTTTCCAGATTATTGCCTTGCTTTCAAATGGTGCATTTGAAAGAAACCAAGTTCCAAATGACCTGTGTGTGTCACCCTGAAATAGTTTTCATTACCGTTTAACACTTGCTTTAGGGTGGCTTGCCCACTTTGTACTTTTCTTTAAGAATGAACAACAGAGCAATTCATTGATGCATATGTTCACAACAGAGAAGGCTCTAGAATCCAAACACTTCTGCCACTGTTACCTGTGTGATGGTGAGGAAATTACTAGTTATATCAGAGTGGACACTGTGTGCTTATGAAGAGGTGTGATCATAGGGTTGTCACGAAAATTACAACACTCTCTGGTGCTGTGCCTTGAATGAGAAATGTCCCCTCTTTTGGTGAAAGTATTTGAACACTTGATCCCAGTTGGTGGCTTTTGTATGGGGAGGTTATGGAACCCTTAGGAAGCCATACCTTTCTGGAGGAAGTATATCTATCACTAGAGGTAGGGTTTGGTGATTTATAGCCTCAGCCCACTTCCTGTTTTCTTTTTGCTCTCTGTGTGCAGACAAGCGATCAGCCAGTTTTCTGCTACAGACACCATACCTGCCTGCTCTTATAGCTTCCCCACCAACATGGACTCTATTACCCTGGAACCATAAGTCAAAATATACTTTTTCTTCTTGAAATTGCTTTTGATCATGATAATTTATCCCAACAACGGAAAGGGAACTAATGCAGCTGGTCACAGTAAGTGCTCAGTCATGTCAAGTGCTGTGCCCTGTTTATCACTGAGGCTATCATTTCACTACTGCCATCATTACCTTCTGTTTCGGGGAGTGGATTCTCATCTTGTAAAACACATTTACATTGGGTGTTATCCCACAGCATGTCAATAGGACAGAGTTTCTTGGAATGAGAACATCTAGGAAAAGAAAGGAATGAACCAGATTGAAAAGTTTTTCAGGGTAATTAAACTTTGGGAATATTAAGTCATTCTTAATATTTAATACCTAATAATCTAAACATTCTCTGTGGAGCATGCTAGTACTTTTCAAAATTTGTTTCTAAAAGTGATGGAGGAGAATAACTGTTTTGAGATCAATGGGTCACACAGCATGGACTACTGTTCTTCCATGGGACTTGAGTTTGGTTCCCATCACCCACATGGGTCAGCACACAACCATTTATAATTCCACCTCTAAATACTCCAGCACCTTCTTCTGGATGTCAATGGTGTGTGCACCAACCCACATATATGCATACACAGACATAAACATAAACAAAGTAAAAAGTAGAGCTTAATTTATATTTAGGAAAGACATCAGTGATTCTATATCTATAAATATTCTATTAGGGAACATTTAGAAACTAAACTTGAATTTATGAGACTCACTGCTTGCTCTGGAGTGAGGTAACACAAGGTAGCTTTGAGGCTGGAGCAGTGTTACAATGCATTCAACAACTCGTGTTAAGAACAAAGGTGTTTAGTTAGAAGGTGGCCGCTTCAGTCTCCATGACCTCTGTTACTAGAAGTCTCAGCTAGAGTCACCTTCATAGCCTCCCAGGAGCCTACCCTGTTGTAGGTCTCCAGCTGGTGGCAGAGAAGTCCTCACCTGCTCTCTTTCAGAAAGAAGAGAAACCTGCCTTCCCACTCCTGATCTTCCCAGGTCTGATACCATCCCTCATTTCTCTCCATGTTCCTTCTCTTACCCTGTTCCCTCTCTTCAACCACTTCCTCTGTCTATTCTGTTTCTACTTCTGAGTAGGAGTTAAGCATCCTTCCTCTTTTGGGTCTTCCTTGTTACTTATCGTCTTTGGGTCTGTGAGTTGTAGTATGATTGTCCTGTACTATATGGCTAAAACCTGCTTATAAGTGAGTATATACAATGTGTGTCTTTCTGGGTCTGGGTTACTTCACTCAGAAGGATCTTTCCTAGTTTCATCCATTTATCTGCAAATTTCTTTCCTTCCTTGTTTTAAATAGCTGGGGGACTAGACCTAGGCCTCCTACACAGATGTAGCCGAAGGGCAACTTCCCTTAGTAAGGGGGATGGGGACTGACTCTGACATGGACTCTGTTGCCTGTTTTTCTATCACTTACCCCATGTGGGCTACCTCACCAGGCCACAGGGGAAGAGAATGCAGTCAGTCCTGATGTGACTCGTTATGCTGGGGTGGGTTGGATAGGAGGGGTTCTGCTTCTCTGAGGAATAGGGAAGGGGGGATAGGATAAACATAGAGGGAGGGTGGGACCAGGAAGAGAAGAGGGAAGGGATTACAACTGGAATATAAAATGAATAAATAAAAAATTATACTTAAAAATATATAAAGAACAAAGGTGTTGGGCCAATGTAGCTGCATATCTTTAATCCCAGCACTCAAGAGACTGATGTTTGGATCTCTGAGGGTTCAAAGGCAGCCTGGTCTACATAGGGAGTTTCAGGCTAGCCAGAGCTTACAAAGTGAGATCCTATCTAAAAAAATCAAAAGCAAAACCAAACATACAAAAATCACATACAAAAAAACCCAAAGGTGTCTGTAAGTAAACATGTTGTGTTCATAACCATCAAGGTTTGAGGTCCTACTGCAATATAGATATAGCATATGTTTGAAGCCGGGTGGTAGTGGCACACTCCTTTAATCCCAGTACTCAGGAGGCAGAAGCAGGTGGATCTTTGTGAGTTTGAGCCCAGCCTGGTCTACAGAGCAAGTTCCAGGTCAGCAAGAGACCTGTCTCAAATAAACCAGAAAAAAAGTATACTCTGAGTAGGTGTGGTTTTGAAGCCAGAAATGAAAATTTTTAATGAAAAGAAGGGAGTAATATTTGTTCACACCTAAAATACAGTTCACCTGCACTTTTACCCTCTCTTCTCTCTGCCCTCTCCTTTTCATCTTCTTTTCCCCTATAATTTTCTCCTCTACTTTCATGACTTTTTTTTTAATGTTCCATAAGATAGAAAACACGCAATACATGTCTTTCTGGGGATGCCTCTATAATAACTAAAGGAATGTACAACAGTTGTACAACAGCAAGAACAGACATTATCAAGTCCAGGAAATACTTACTGATCTTCTTCTGGGATCTGAATGGATCTTCTGATAATTGAGTAGGGATAGTGGGGGACCGTGGGCAAGCACTTACAACCCGTGTGGTTGGCAATTTTAATGGGCACCAACTCAGGCACTGATGTCAGAGGCACTGATATCTCAAAGACCTACAGCAAAGAAAAGAGAACCATGATGTAAATTTTATTGTGTATATTTTTTTCAGTTTCCACAGTCTACATTTTTGCCCTTGTCCTTTATGGAAATGACTTTAGCAAAGTTAAGCATACCTAGTTGATTTAGTCGTTGTAAGTGGTTTGGAATGCTGGGAGTCAGGAGACAGGGGGCTTATCCAGCTAGGTAAAGTCTCTTAAGTGTTTTCCAAATCTGTTCTTTTCACCCTCATTAGAGTTCTTTAAAATGTATCCCTGGTCCCTGCTCCTGTTTTAAAACGTGAGTATAAATTGTAATTATGAACACAATTAAATCTATGGAGGTTCTTGGAGATTTGCAGGGATTCAAATGTTATTTAAATTATTTACTCATCCCTTGCATTTCTACTGGTGACAATTTCTTGCGTCCTGACTTTGAGCTTGGCCATGATACTTGCTTTGGCCAATAAGATGGTAGCTGATATGACATAGTACAAATTGGGACTGTGCATGCTTTTTGAGGGTTATTATCTTATGCTTATGATATAGACATGAGACAGATATTGCTTGGAAGCTCTGTTGCTCCAAGGAATGGGGGACACAGGAAGAAGACCTGGACTCACTCGGCACCTTGGAATGATTTGAACCTCAGATACACAGGAGAGAATAATTTAAAGAGCAATTTTTGGGCATTTTCTATAAAACATTTGTAGCTAAGTTAAGATCATATCCAGACAGATAATTATAGCTAGTATGTTTATTTCTATGTTCCTTTATGCCCTTCTTTTGTAAATACTTGATTATTATTTATTTATCACTTGTAAAAACATTGTATTTGGGGCAGCTGGAGAGTTGGCTCAGTGGCTAAGAATATTTGCTGCTCTTACAGAGGACCTAAGTTTTGGTTCCCAGCACCCATATTAAGTGGATTGCATTTGCACACAGAAGATGGGATCAGATATTTATGAGCTGCCATGTGGGTGCTCAGAATTAACTCAAGACATTCGGAAGTGCAGTGAGTGCTTTTAATCACTGAGCCATCTCTCCAAACTCTATTAAGTATGTTCCATTGTAGGAATGTTCAGGTCCAGGGGATCTGATGCCTTCTTCCGGCCTTCACAGGCCCTGCACTCATGTGGAGCACACATATACAGACTGATATAAATAACAATAAAAACTAATTTTAATAGCGTTATATTTACTAATAATCCTTCCGTGACAGATGGAGAAAGAGATGCCCAAATAGCATACAAGTTTTAAGAGTGTTTTCATGAAGTGTAGATGAATTTGAGCTTGATTTTAACACATTGTCCACTCAATCACCATTCCATGCAGTTCTGTTTACTTTGTTTCTAAGAGATAGTTCATCACATAGTCTGCACCTTTAAGGTAGGAACTGCCAAACTGCACACATATGCCTATTTGGAACAACAACAAAAACTGCTGTGAAATTAGACTGAGTGCAACAGTCAAAACAAAGTAATCAACTATCTACTAAGTGGAAAAACTTCATTAAAGTTTTGTTTATTCAGACCTTTCAACATGTCATGAAACTTCCCTGAGAACAAGTAAGGATGTTTTTCAGTATAAATTTCATGTTCTTACATAAGTCTTTAGCTATGCTCCAGGGAATATCAGGATCAGGAACTGAACTCTTATGTTATAAAAACTTTATTTTACTAACAGTTGATTGTAGCCATACTTATGTCATTGTTTCTAATTATCAAATACTAGGGATCATATTTCTTGAGTTCCAAAATTCTCCAAAAGAGTATAAGCAAAAAAAAAAAAAAAAAAAGCTTCAGTTTCAAAGACAGTTTATTTCTTAATAAAATTAAGAAAACTTTAAACTATTGACAAAACAGGCGTTTAGAACATTCCTTGGCACGGATGTATTTGGCGCTTATGTAATTGTCTTTTACTACATGATCATAAGGAGACAAGCAAATGTGATAAATGAATGATATTAACATGTGAAGAATTTGCAATAGAGGGCCAAAAGGAATGTAGCTTGATTTACAGAGTTTTAATAACGCTTTCCTCAGTGGGTTCCTTCAGTTCACACATGCAGCATTCACTATGTTTTACAAGAAGATGGTAGCCACAGAGAGGAATGCTTAGCTACAAAGAAAAGTGTGATTTTATTTTATTTCATTTTATTTTATTTTTATTAATTACAGTTTATTCACCTTGTATCTCCTGTAGCTCCCTCCCTCCTACCCTACCAATCCCACCCTCCTTCCCCCTTCTCCACCCATGTCCCTCCCCAAGTCCACGGATAGGGGAGGTCCTCCTCTCCTTCCTTCTGACCCTAGTATATCAGGTCTCATCAGGAGTGGCTGCATTGTCTTCCTCTGT
>NW_026592776.1:5639612-5773457 GCF_907164565.1 Psammomys obesus | reverse complement strand
TGTTGCTCTCCTTGTGGAGCTCCTGTCCTCTCCAGGTCTTACTATCTCCCCCTTCTTTCATAAGATTCCCTGCACCCCTCCCAAAGTTTGGCTATAAGTCTCAGCATCTGCTCTGATACCCTGCAGGGTAGAGCCTTTCAGAAGCCCTCTGTGGTAGGCTCCTGTCCTGTTCCCTGTTTTCTCCCTCTTCTGATGTCCATCCTCTTTGCCTTTCTGAATGGGGATTAAGCAACTTAGCCGGAATCCTTCTTCTTAATTAGTTTCTTTAGATGTACAGATTTTAGTATGTTTATCCTATATTATATATCTAATATCCACTTATGAGTGAGTGTATACCCTGTGTGTCTTTTTGCTTCTGGGATACCTCACTTAGGATGGTCTTTCCCAGTTCCCATCATTTGCCTACAAATTTCATGATTTCCTTGTTTGTTTTATTTTTCCAGTAATAGTCCATTGTGTAGATGTACCACAATTTCTGAATCTATTCCTCAGTTGAGGGGCATCTGGGTTGTTTCCAGCTTCTGGCTATCTCCATCCCTGATCTCAAGCTGTACTATACAGTAATAATACTAAAAACTATATGGTACTGGCATAGAAACCGACTGGTGGATCAATGGAATCCAATAGAAAAGCCAGAAATAAACCAACACAGTTATGGTCACTTGATTTTTGACAAAGATGCCAAAACCATACAATGGAAAAAACGATAGCATCTTCAACAAATGGTACTGGTCTAGCTGTATGTCTACATGTTGAAAAATGCAAATAGACCCATGTTTATCACCCTGCACAAAACTAAATTCCAAGTGGATCAAAGACCTCAATATAAAATCAGACACACTAAACTGGCTAGAAGAAAAAGTGGGTGATTTTATTTATTCATTTTATTTCTCTCATGGGGACTGCAGGGTTCTTTCAAAAGTCTTGTGCTGTATATTCTCCGTTAGTTCCCCACTCTGCTCCAGAGATCCCATCTTCTTTCCTCTCTTTCCTATCAGGCTCTGTACCTGCAATCACTGGCCTACACAACTGGCTCTTTTGCTTCTCCCAGAACCTGCTTACATTCCCTGCCAAGTGAGAAACCCTCTACCATGTTCCCTCTGTTCCTATGTCTGCTCCCTCCTTCACCCTCTTTAGTTTAGAGTGAGAGCGGCTCCCCCTCTTATCTGGTCCTTGTTGCATTCTTCCATCTCTTTTCCTCCAACTTCATTTACACCCTTCATTAAACTTTTATCAGTCATTCCAATTAAACTAAACATACCCAAACAGCTGCATAAGACAACACAGCTTCCTTCATTCCTTTTAACCCCCTATACTAGTAATGCCCATATACACTAATTCTTGATATTACAGCATTAGGTAGATGGTAACCAATGAGGCTGTGTCACGCTGGATTTTGTTACCTCCTTGCTCCTCTATTTCTTTGTTCGTAAAGGAGAACAAGATATCCTGTGAATTTGGGGAATTAATGAGATTTGACACATAAAGTATTTAGTGCTTGACAACAAGGTCAGCTGCAGCATCTTCTACCTGTTTGGAGATGTAGGAGGTGCTTATGTTCATACATATCACACCCTCTTCATTGCAGCAGCCTCCACACCGGAACACATTTACACAGGGGGGCTTGAAGAATGTGTTGGTTGTCTTCCCCAGCTCACTGGCAACTTCCACACATGTTTCTCTAGGGCTGCATTGGGTTCTCTGCCATTCCTCATCTATAACTGTAGGAATAAAGTTCATTGGGGTCAGCAGACAAAATGGCCCTGAAATGCAGCATAAGCATTTTCATGCCTCCCCCTCCATTCTTTTGTACTTATTTATTTTACAAGGTGGGTATTTAAACATTTCTTTTTTAATTTTAATTTTTGTTTATTTATTTTACATCTTGACCGTAGCCCCTGACCTCCTCTCCTCTCAATCCCAACCTCCTTCCCTGTTTCCCCTATCCTCCATCCCCTACTCCTAAGAGAAGGGGAGCCTGTGCCTGCTCAATCACCCCAGCATATCAGCTCCCATCAGGACAAGGCACATCCTTTTCCCCTGTGACCTGGTGAGGTAGCCCCACCAGGAGAAAGTAATAGAAAAGCAGGCAACAGGGTCCATGTCAGAGTCAGCCCCCGTTCCCCTTACTAGGAAGTTGGGGACTGAGCTGAGCATCAGCTACATCTATGTAGGGACCCTAGGTCCTTGATTGGTGCTTCAGTCTTTACAGACCCACTGCCCCGCCTCCCAGGCCCTGGTTAGTTGGCTCTATTGGTCTTCTTGTGGAGCTCCTTTCCCCTCTGGGTCCTTCTATCCTTCACCCAACTCTTCCACAAGGTTCCCTGAACTCCAAAAAAATGATTGGTTGTGGGTCTCTGCACCTGTTTCCATCAGCTGCTGGGTGGAGCAACTCAGAGGACAGCTATGCTAGGTTCCCGTCTGTAAGCAGAGCAGAGTATTGTTAATTATGCCAGGGGCTGGCTGTCTTCCCATGGTGTGAGTCTCTGGTTGAGCCAGTCATTGGTTGGACAGTCCCTTAACCTCTGCTCTATTTTTGGTCCTGCACATCTTGTAGGCTAAACATTTCTTTGAGAAAGGTGTGTATGTGTTTATTTTATGTGCATGGATATTCTGCCTACATGCATGTATGTGCACCACATGTATGTCTGGTGCCTTTGGAGGTTAGAAGAGGACACTGGGTTTTCCTGCAACAGGAGTTACAGATAGTTGTGAGCCATCATGTGGGAATGAACCCAGGTCCTATGCAAGAGTGACAAGTGTCTTAACCACTGAAAAATCTTTCTAAACTCTAGATGGATATTTTTCTCTATCCTTTAGCCAAAGATTTGTTTACAAAACTTTTAAAACTGCAGTCTTTATACTTTTCCATTGATACCATCACTTCATGAAATATTTTCTTTTATATCACGGGAGAATATTATGATGTCTTGCACATAGCCACCCTGGGGTCATCTGCAAAAGGTGGGTGATAAGAGTGTCAGTGGAATAATATGAAGACATAAGGTATGAATGTTGCTTATCAAGCAACTTACAGGCAACATTTGGCTAGCCTTTCTTCTATTTGAAGCTAGGTAGGAATAGGTCTTAAAACCAAGGAGAAATGAATTTCTATTTTCTATTTATGTAAGTGCACTGAGATTTAAACCTGGCAAACACTCATGTGGACATTTCAATGGGATTAATTTTTTTTTCTCAATCAGACTTTCCACATTTGGAACCATCCAGTAGTTTACAGAAGATGATGAGATAAGCCATTTGATTTTAACAGAAGGAACAACTCCCTGACCATAGCTAATTTGAGGGAAACCAGAAAAAGAGAAATACATTTCTGGCAATGAAAAGAGAAACACAGGGCTGGGGAGATGGCTCCATGGGGAAAGTGCTGGCTTCACAAGCATGCAGATCTTAGTTAAGATCCCCAGAACCAACAGCTGATGCTCTGTAATCCCAGTGCTGGGGAGACAGAGACAGATGGAATCTGGGGCTCACTGACCAGCCAGACTGGCCAAATTATTGAGCTCCAGTTCCAATAAAGACTCAAAAATGAAGTTGAGGAGTGACTAACGATGCTCAACATTGATCTCTGGCCCCCAAATGCACAAACAGGAACCCATACACCTGTATGCACATGTGTGCACATACGGGCACCACACACATATTTTTCTTTCATTTTTCTCTCACTATTTTTTAAAATTCTGAGACGGGGTCTCATGGCTGGTCTGAACTTGCCATGTAGAACAGACTGCTGGCCTCACATCAGGCAGAGAGATCTGCCTACCTCTGCCTCCTGAGTGCTGAAATGAAAGGACTGGCTTTCCCAATTTTAAAAATATTCATTTGATTTTAAGTTTCTCTCTCTTTCTCTGTGTGTATGTGTATGAGAGAGACAAAGACACGGAGGGAGAGAAAGACAGACAGAGACAGAGAAAGACAGACAGAGAGAGAGAGAGAGAGAGAGAGAGAGAGAGAGAGAGAGGAGGGAGAGAAAGAGAAGAGAGAGAAAAAGAGAAAGATAGGACAAGCAGGTGCCTGCAGATATTGGAGGTGTTAGATTCCCTGGAACTAGAATTAAAGGCAGTTGTGAGCTGTCTGATGTGGGTGCTGGGAACCCAACTCAAGTCCTCTGCAAGAGCAGTATTTGCTCTTAACTGATGAGCTCTCTCGAACCCCACTCGCATCATTGTCTAAGTTAGATTTTAACACTTAATGCTATATGTAGCCTCTCTACTGTTTTTCTTGGAGGGAAGTGGCAGAGAGTTACTTTGAGGTTGTCACAGAACCAGAGACTATTGTACTAGAAGTGTGTTGAAACCCTTTTGTAGTAGTCAGCCTTAAAACTGACCCCTTAGTGATCTTCAGACCCTGGTGCTCATGCTCTGTGCAATTCCCTCTCCTTCAGTGTGATGATGAGACTGAGTAATTGTGAAGAGAATCCAACAAAACAAGATACCTCTTAGGTGGCATCTTAGGTTCAGAAAATTCTCTAACTCTCTTTTTCTCTGGCCCCCACCTCTCCTTAATCTCTCTTCTCTCCTCCACAGTTCCTTTCTCACCTAGAGCCACTTTTTAAAAATACTTAATTTTTAATTATGTGTATGCATGTGGGAGTGGGGTTCACATGAGTGCAGAGCCCTCAGACACCAGAGGAGGGTAATAAAAGCCCCCTGGAGCTGGAGTTATGAGTGATTGTGAGCCCACCGTGCTAGAAGTCAAACTTGGGTTACTTTCAAGAGTGGTATGTGCTTTTAATCTCCATGCCACCTGAAACTGCAGGCAACTTCTGGCCAACAAACCAGTGGGAAAAGGAGCCCTTCACAATTCAAGTACCTCTGTAGAACTTAATCCTAGAAACAACAATTGAATGAACTTGGAAGTACATGCCCAGTTGAACTTTGACAGCATGACCTTGACTGTAGCTTCCAAAGAGACCTTGACTCAGAAAAACAAAACAAAACAAAACAACAACAACAAAAAACATCTTGGCCAGGCCTGTATTTCAGGTCCACAAAAGCATGAAACTAAGAATATCTGTTTTACAAGTGGGATGATACCTGACAAATGAAATCCTAGGTTGTCCCTGGCCTCCACAGCCACATGCTCCCTCACGTGCACACACAGTCTACTTGAGGCAGCTAAATATGGGGGTGATATAGTAACAAACAAATGTTTCTGTACGCTATCTTTAAAAATATGTGTAGAGGGCTCTGGAGAGATGCCTCAGAAGAACACTGGTTGCTCCTCCAGAGGACCTGCATTTGGTTCCCAGCATCCATTCAGCAGCTTATATCTCTAACTGCAGTTCCAGCGGATCTGATACCCTCTTCTGGCTTCCATGGGTACTGCCCATATGTGGTACACAAGTGTACATGCTGGCAAAACACCCATATAGATACATAATATAAATCAATATTTAAAAAATTCTGATGATAAAGATGTATCTTCAGGCTGTATGCATGAGAGACAAATTATTTAATTAAGTAGCACAAAGAGTTGCTATTTCAATCGCTACTATTAGTCTTAAATCTTTCAAAGGGAGAGTAATCAACTTATGAAAATATCCCTTGTTTAAAATGCTATTTAAATTTTACTTTCTACTTGCTTTTTTCCTATTTAGAGTTCCAAGTTTTAAAAGTTGGAGACAATTACAGTAAAAATCTCATGCAGTTATGACCAGTGCCACTGACTAAGGTTTCATAAGGCCAGTGTTCTTTACTACTGTCCAGGGAATTTATCCTGAAATCCATGAGAGAGGGTGGATAATAAAACATAATTGGTATAACACGCTTATTTGGCTATCCACTGCTTCTAACTTAGTGAATAACTTCAGATAATCCTCCATATAATTATGAGGGAAACCGTAGAGGTTGCAAATTCTCTAATTTTTTACGGTTTCCTGCTTAGAAAATGTCAACCTGGCTGACTTTTCAAAATCACTGACTCATGATTTCATGGGAAAAATTGTCTCTACAGGTCATCTGTACATTCCTCTTGGGCCTTCAGACAGGTGATCTGGTCTAAGCCTGTGCTCTCCAGATGGGCCTGTTTCCTAGGAAGGCGATGTGAAATCAGCACAGGAGTGAACAACTAGACCCTCAAAGTTCTGACCTTGTTCCCAGTGTCTCAACTCATTTGACACCCAGTCCCATGTATGAGTCTGAAGAACCTTCTTCATACTTACACTGCACTGAGGTTCCTTTCACCTATATACAACTTCCCCCACAGGCAAATCCTACACAATCCATTATTCTTTAACAAACAGGAAGAAAAAAAAAATCTAGCTATTAAAAAAAAAGGATAATTTTCACTTAAGGATCAATTTAAATTAAGCAATAGATGTACTCATATACTTATAGGATCGTATTAATAAATACGAGGCTAAATCTAACAATGGCACTGGTTTCCTGAGTTGTTTTAGTATGTCATCAGAGAGGTAAAGGCACGCAACTTTATTTTAAACCATTTCATTCATTGTGGCACAGTATGTCTAAACAATAGTCTTGAAAAGAGTCTGTATCTCAATCTGGATATCATTAAAGTGGCATAAGTATACACCACATGTCTATCCTCACCCCTACCCCAGGGAGCAACTTGGAAGTATAATGGCCCCTTGATGTCTGGGTTGGATCGATTCTAGGACACTTTACACATACCAAAATCCTTGGGTTATTAAGTCCCTTATATAACATGAGCTATAATTTGTAAATACCACACCTACATCTTCCTATACACTTGAAATCATGTCTGGATCACTTCTGGTAACCAATAAAATGCACATAGGCCAAACAAATAGTTGTTTCAGTACATTGCATGTCAAGAAATGGTCTGCATGTGCTCAGTACACATGAATTTCCCCCAAATATGTTTGATTGGCTAAACCCATGGAGGTAGGCAGAACCTGAGGCTATAGCAGGCTGTTATTTTCTAGTCCCAAACTTTGATTATTTTGTGTCAAAAATGTCTGTTGTTTTCTGAGTAACCAGTACCCATCATTTTGCCTTTACTTTTATCTTCTGCCTTTCAATTTTAAATAAATTTAAAAACACACAGGATTTTGAAGAAAAAAAACTATAGCTCTGTGTGCATAGCAATTGAAAACTCTTTGTTGATAAATACTTGAGCTTTTGTTTTTAAGTAAACCTGTTTTTCTCACACTAAAAGTAATCTTTCTGTTTTTGTTTTGTCTTCAAATTTCTGAGTTAAATTAATTTTGATGATTTGAAATGTCCTTGTGTTAGATGTAGATATAAAATCATATTGAATATGTTTCTTTGTGGAGTAGACATTTAAAAATCAGAATTCTTGAGCTGGCAAGATGGTTCAATGGGTAAAGGTGCTTGCTGCCAAGCCTGAAGATTTGTGTTTGATTCCTGGGCCTCACAAGGTGGAAGGTGAGAACTGATTCCTGCAATTCCTGGCTTGCTTTTTTTTTTTTTTTTAAATTACATCTATTTATCTATGGGGGTCATACATGTGGTTATCCCAGAACCATGCTCAACTTTATCCAGTGAACCATCTTGTCAGAAAGTCAAAGCCCCTTTATTCCCCCTCAGTTACATGACTACTCTGCTCAAACTTTTGGAAGAACTTGGTGCCCGTGTCCCTATGTGATAAGGAAAGAACCCATCACTTTACTCATGCACCTACCTTTTAGTGTTTCAGTATCATAGAAAGTTGCCGCAAATCTGGTGGAGCGATGGGATGTTGAGCGCGAGTCCGTACTGGCAAGACTTTTGAGCTTCCAGTCCTCAGAGTGTGCGATTTGCAACAGCTCCTCCAAACTTGAAGCAGCTCGGATCTGTTGCTCAGATCGTTCCAACATGGACCGGGATGATCGCTCCAGAGAAAAATCCTAATTGAAGAGTGAGTTACAGACAAGTCTTGATAACCGTGGTTGCTAACGGTTTAAACTACAGACCATCTGAAAAGAAACTAGACAAGAGTATTCAAATGTGAACCTGTGTCTAGGAAAAACAACGTCTAATGGTGGTTTTCAAAATGCTGGGTCTTCTTCCTTACTTCCAGAGCTTGTGGATGTTGTCTTATATAATGGAGGTAAAGTCTTTGTGGTATTAGTCACATGAACCCAAAATACAATGACTAAGGTCCTTAGAACGCAGGAGAAGACATAGACACAGCAAGGCCATATGAAGATGAAGGTTACCATGAAGTGATTAGGCCACAGAGCAGGGATTGCCTGGAGCCACCAAAAGCCACTGAGGCAATGCTTCATGCTAAAGACTTTGACACTTTGATTTTGGGATTTTGCTGTTGCTCGGAGCTACCAGATTTATGGTACTTTGCTACTGTAGTCACAGAAAAGCAGTAGAGATTCTTCTTTCATTCTAATTTTGTGACAACAGACACCCATTTCCTAGTTTAAGCTGGTCTTTCCATTACTCTACAGTTGCACCTGTATTGGCTAGTACAGTGCAACTAGACTAGATTCGGGGATGTGGGGAGGGAAGCCCAAGTCAGGAAAAGACTTATTTATTATTATTATTTTTTTTTATTTTTTATTTTTGTTTTTGAGACAAGGTTTCTATGCTTTAGCTCTCGCTGTCCTGGAACTCATTCTGGAGACCAGGCTGGCCTCAAACTCAGAGATACACCTGCCTCTGCCTCCCAAGTGCTGGGATCAAAGGCAAGAGCTACCACCACCTCAAGAATAGATTTTGTTTTGTTTTGTTTTACTTATTTTATGTACGAGTGCTCTATCTGCATTTACACCTGTATGCCAGAATAGAGCATTAGTTCACGTTATAGATGGTTGTGAGCCATCATGTGGTTGCCGGAAATTGAACTCAGGACCTTTGGAAGAGCAAACAGTGCTCTTAATGGCTAAGCCATCTTTCCAGGCCAAGAAAAGACTTTTAACATGTAACTTTTTTGTTCAAAAGTAGGGGCTTGGATTTCATGTCATTTGTGTTCTTGATGACAGTCATCTAGGTTTGGGGAAACGTAATCTCAAACCAATCTTAATGTTCATTTTCTTGATGGAGAAAGATTTTGAATTTTTTTTTTAATACTGTTAGGAAAATTAAATGAGATGGTAGCTATAAAGTTGCTTAGTACAGTATCTTCTGAATAAATTATAGTAAAAGTGAGTTATTTTCATAAAAAAAAAGTAGGGGCTTGGTTATATGAAACAATGAGGTATACATACAATTATATACTATGCAACAAAACCATATATATATACACACACACACACACATAATCAAAACAAATGGAGCCTATTTCCTTCTGGATTTTTCTCCTCAAGCATTGGGGATCAGTCTTTGGGCCTCATGCATTCTAGGTAGGGACTTTGCCAACTGTACTATCACCCCAAGTATGGAGCTGAGTTCTCGATGGTCTCTCTTTCCCAGACTCACATATATCAGCTTTGATTTCATGGTTTCATATTTTATCAACTTAGATTGCTTTGCTCTTTTTTGTTTGTTTTTTTTTTGTTTTTATCATTGCTTTATTAACATTGATAGTCTATGAACCAAAAAAAGTCTCAAGATATGTATCTTCAAGGTCATGTATTTTATTGTTGTTATTGTGTTTTAGGCAAGTTCTCATTGTATAGCCAAGTTTGGTCTGGAAGTCGTGATCCTCCTTATTCAGCTTCCAGAGTTCTGACATCTCAGACTTGTGTCCCATAACTGGCTAAATTCACCTTACGGAGAAGTCCAGGTGGGAAGGATACACATGCACATTTTTGCCTGAGGTAGGAAAGTTTTAAATATGTTTGTTATCTGAAGGAAAGAGCCAACAGAGAAGAAATGGAAAGCATGTACAGGGGAGATAAAATCAGAGTCTAAGGCCTGATATACAACGTGAGTGTTAATTGGACCCAGTATGAAGAGATGAAAAAAACAACAGAAAAACTACCTTCTGAAACAGGGGAGCTATAGGGAGCCACATGGGTCTGAGGGAGCAAGGTTGCCTCAGGAGCTCAGTGAGATTGTTTTGATGGTTTCTCATATATCTTGGGAGTTTGAAACAAGGACATTTTTGGCAAGGAAGAGAAGGAAGCTTAAAGAACACAGATGGGGTTTGTGAACTTGGTGATGAATTTGAGTTCCACGACACACCTTCTTTAGCTGAGAACCCTGTTGACAAAACTGAATACTTGCTCATTTCCCTGACAACCTTTAAAAGTGATGATCCTAACTTGTCAATGGCCTCTCTTTGCCTGACCATTCAACTCCTCTTTCTAGTTTTATTGCAAAGCCATCTCATATCTGATTCAATCTTCAAGATAAGATGCTTTGACCATGTTGCTTCAATAAGCTAATGAGGAGGCCTAACAGATACTTCCAAAAATATTATTAAACTCGGTATTCTCTCTCTCTGTTTCTGTGTGTGTGTGCGCGTATGCGCACGCGCGCATGCTTGTGCATGCTTGTGTGTATAACAATAAGAAGAGGTCATGAATTTGAGGAGTAAGGGAGAGACACAGGAGGGATTGGATGGGGGAAAGGAGACGTGTGAAAATAATATATGTACAAGTACTCATGTATGAACCCCCTCTAAAATTTTAAATTAAAATACTAAATTTATTAAAATATTAAATTTTACTTTCACGAAAGAATTTTTATCTGTGGAGGTAAAATTTCATCTACTACCTTTGCTAGGTAAGGCTGACATATGGCTTCATACTTCTTATAGGTTTCAATTCAATTTCAGCTTCTTTTAAAAATCCTATGATAAAAATCTAAGGATAAAACATTAATCCCGTAGACTGAATTATAATGATTGAGTGATGTGAAGGCTAAAAACTCCTGTGAGCTTCTTAAAAAAAAAAAAAACCCACAGTGTTTACTTACATACTCAAAGCTATTTAAGCATACTTTTTCTGCTAACTGAAAACTGAGTTTGAAATAACTGAGAAACTGTGAACAGTCATTTTATAATTCTAAATGGAAATATTAACAACTCAACAAAAGCAAATAATTTATCTGGGGCATACATTTGGTAAGGATTGAAAATGGATCCCTTTCCAATAGGCATTCCACAGTCGTTGATTTTTGTGCACTCAACTTTGTTATCTGCATGAGCAGGACAAAACTAAACATCGAAGCATGACAATCATCCCACACGCATACTAAAACCTTTGATTCAATGGTTTTCCCTGCTGAGCTTTTGACATGAGTTGCTCTTTATTTCTCCCAATTCTCTGATACAGGTGCTAATCAAATCTAAAATAATTAAAATGCAGTCAGCAAGATGAGAGGAAGAGAGTAGCCTTCTCAGGTCTCTGCTTCTTAGAGTAGTGGCTTTGTTTCTGTAATTAGTTCAAGACTGTTAGCAATTGTCTTCCAGCTTTTAGCTAACAACAGCCAGCTTTTAAAGCATGGAGCTGGAGGTCTCTGCAACACTATTTTGTTATCATATAAATATACTAAACATAAAGTAAAGCTTGTCATAGAATCTTAGGTGGTTGCATCCCTAGCAGGCCACCCAGCTACATTATGATTGGCCTATTCCCTCTTGGGAAGGATTCAGAGCAGAAGTTCCCAAACTTGCCTCCATTTTGAATGCGTTAGGGAAAAGCTTAAAAAACTACTTATGAATGGATCTTATCATCAGAGAGTGTCATTTTATAGATTTGGACCACAATTTAAAAAAAAATAGGCCTCTGACACTGGCTGGAGGGCCAGAAACCAGGAACTGGATAGCCCAGAGACCTAGGATAGAAAATAATTTCTAATGATATTCTGCTATACTCATAGATTGGTGCCTAGCCCAATTGTTCTCAGAGAGGCTTCATCCAGCAACTGATACAAACAGATGCTGAGACCCACAGACAAACATTAGGTGGATCTCTGGGAATCCTTCAGAAGGAGGGAAGTAAAGATTGTAAGAGCCAAAGGGGTCAAGGAATTCATCCAAAAATCCACAGAATCAACCAACATGGGCTCATGGGGGGGGGGGGGGGGGGCTCACAGAGACTGAACTGATAACCAGGGAGTCTGAGTAAGACTGACCTAGGCCCTCTGCATATATGTTACAGTTGTGTAGATTGGTCTTTTTATAGAACTCTTAACAGTGGGAGCAGGGGCTGTCTCTGACTCTTTTGCCTGCTTTAGAGACTTTCTCCCCCTACTTGGTTGCCTAGTCCAGGCTCAATATGAGGGGAGGTGCCTAGTCTTACTGCAACTTGGTATGCCATGATTGGTTGATATCCATGGAGGAGTGGATAGGTGGGGAGAGAGGGGAAGTGGAGGAGAGGGACTGTGAGGAGGGAGGGGAAACCAGTCAGGATGTACACACACACACACACACACACACACACACACACACACACACACATACACACACACACATCCATACATATATATATATAAAAGGGTAAATAGATAGATAGATAGATAGATACATATATATATATATATATATAAAAGGATAGATAGATAGATAGATAGATAGATAGATAGATAGATAGATAGATAGATAGATAGATAGAGACATGGATGTAGATATATATGTTCTTGTGTTTTCTTCAGTAACAGCTAGATGAAGGGTTTGCAGCAATTCTCTGTAAGTCTTTGCAACTTTTCCATAAACTTAGGATAACTTCAAAAGAAAAAAAGTATTCTTAAAAACTCGTTATGGGATGACGATGTAGGTCATTTGACAGCTTGCTTGCCTGAAACCCTCGGTTCAATTCACAAAGCTACACAAACCTCAATATGGTATGCATGCCGGTAGAGACATGCATGGAGGTAAAGACAGATGAATTAGAAGTTCAAGGTCATTCTCCAGTATGTACTGAACAAGCCCGGGATGGATGAGACTTTATCTCAAAAATAATAAATATAAATAATATAAATCTCAACGTAAATAGGGCATTGTCCCAATCCCACTGGAATGCAACAGAAAGCTAGTCTCTCAAAAGGCAGTCCTATAAAATGTCCCAAGGAATTTTGCCTGTGGACTGGGGATCTGTGGGGTTGGGAAAAGGGGGAATAAGGTGTCAGGGGAGAATACTTATAGGAAAGACTAAAATTGGGGAGGGAGCATTTCATGGGTGAGGTAGAAACTCAGAGCAATGGAAATTCTATGGGATCCACTAGAGTAACCATAGGGATGATTCCTAGTGATGGGAGACACAGAGTCTGAACTGGCCATCTTCTATAACCAGACAAGTTCTCAGGAGGAGAGATTGGAATACCAGTCTAGCCACAGAACACTCAGACCTGCAGAATGTTCTGGGACCTAGCATAAGGTCATCAGAGAGACCTCACAGAGCAACTGATAGGAGCAGATGCAGACAGAGTCCCACAGCCAAACAATGGGTGTCTCTCATGGAGTCCTATGGAGGACAGGGAGGAAGGATCAAAGGAACCAGAGGGGTCAGGGACACCATGAGAACCTGGCCCACCGAATTAACTGGCCAACTGGGTGCTCAGAGATCAATAACACTGACTTAGGTTAGGAGGGTGACCTAGGTCCTCTGCTTATATGTTACGTCTGTGTAGCTTGGTGTTCTTATGGGATTCCTAATAGTGGGAGTGGGAACTGTCTCTGACTCTTTTACCTGCTTGTAGAACCCTTTTCCTCCTGCTGGGTTGCCTCATCCAGCTTTGATGTGCTGGTATGTGCCTGGTCTTTCTGTAGCTTGTTATGCTATTTTTATTTGATGTCCCTGATAGGCCTGCTCTTCTCTGAGGAGAGATTGGGGTGGAGGTAGGAGAGTGTGGATCTGAAGGAAAAGGGAGGTAAGGGGAGAGAAAGGAAAGGCTAGGGAAAGGGGAGGGAGAGGAAAATTGCAGTCAGGATGTAACATATGAAAAGAATAAGAAAGTCTCAAGAAAGATATAGATGTCAAGTGGAAGGATCTTGGCTTAGGGGTATGTAGCTGAGTCTTTGTTCCAGGTTTGAGGGGTCAGGGTATCTACAAAGAACTGGTCCAAGAGCACCCAGGCTACTTTCCTCAAAGAGCTGCAGAATGTTTCTCCCACACCATTCTGGTCCTGTGCTCCTGAGACCCTCCTGTTACAGAGACAGAAAGAGAGACTGGGCTTTTTGAGACCAATGAGTAGTAGACTATGAATGCTATGTATTTTCTTTGCTAAAACTGCATTGTCTTTAGGAGGCTTGGCGATTATCTGTGCGGTGAATCACATTTGTGAAATGGACTATCTGGGATCTCAGGGATACATTATATAGGGAAAACAGTTCACACAGCTTTCCCCAGATTTCCCAAAGGAATTAGAAGGGTTACTTGAGGGCACAGTAGATTACTCATCTCTGCAGTTCAGGAAAACTACAGTCACCCATTTGCCTTTGCAGTGGGTTTTGGGAGATAAATTCCAAACAGTTCTGTCTTTCTTCCATCTCTTAACAAATTCTTTGGTTTTGTTCAAAGAGCATTTGCATTTCATCTTTATCTTCGTGGTTAAGGATTGGTCTAAACCACCACATTTTTCTTGGCTGGGTAAGCAAGTACCATTGTGATGTTCCACTCCCAGTTGTCCTTCCCAGAGGTCTTCCTTCCTTCATGTACCAAGGAATCTATTTAGGCCACAACCAGATTTATGAGATGACCCCAGGCCCTCACTTTTTTTTATTTTGAGACAGGGTTACTCTGTGTAGCCTTGGCTGTACTGGACTCACTTTTGTAGACCAGGCTGGCCTCAAACTCACAGAGATCCACCTGCCTCTGCCTCCTTGGGTGCTGGGATTACAGGCATGTGCCACTTGGCCCAGCTGAGCCCTGAGCTCTTAAGTCTAAATAATATTACCCTAAAGAAAGTTATGCCTAATATCACAGACTTTACTGATATCTACTCAAATGGCCTATTTGAGAAGCAAGAGTGCAGATCTCAATGGTTCAAAACTAGCTTTGAGTGATAATAACACTCTGGATGTTTCTCATAACCATATGCCTACCATTAAGCTAAGTAGCCCTGCTCCAGGGAATTTATCACTTGGAAAATGAAGCCTACACTGCACAAAACTCTGTACATGAATGTTTATAGTAACTTTAGTTATCATAGTCAAAACAGCTGGAAAAGCATGTCATTCAGTGGGTGAATTGTTAAGCCATTTATGTCGTATACTATGTGCTAATAAAAAGAAGTTTCAACATGTTAGATGATATTATTCTATCTATATGTGATTTCTTTTTTCTTTTCTTTCCTTCTTTCTTTCTTTGCTTCCTTCCTTCTTTCTTTTCTTTTCTGCTCTCTCTGTGTAGCCTTGGCTGCCCTGGAACTCACTCTGTAGACCAGGCTGCTCTCAAACACACAGACATCTGCCTGCTTCTGCCTCTGATGTACTGAGATTAAAGGTGTATGCCACCACATCTCCACTATGTGTGATTTTTAAAATACCAAAATAGGAATGACTAAGGACAGAAAGCTGCTTGCTGGAGGCTAGAAGGGCAGTCTTACTCTCACGGAGTTTCATAAGTGAACTGTGTGTGCATGTGGAGCAGCTTGTATCCCATCCCGGCTAAGATTGTGTTTACACAACTTTATATATAGTGTGCTAGAATTCACAGAACTCTACACACCAATAGGGACAGGCCCTATTGTCAATTATACTATACAATTATAGTACAATTGTACTATAATTGTACAATGATAGTATAATTAAGAACTAAAGTGAGCTGGCTTTTAACCAAGGAAGGCATAACTCTTTTTCTTTTTTTGCCTGAGAATGAGTTAATTTCCTTCAGATATGACTTCTCCATTGATGTTAATCATCGTTACTGGACAGAGCTCAGTGAGAACCTAGGAGTTCATAAGCAGGAAAGGGTCAGAGTGCAAAGCAAGCATAAAATTCATATGTTTCTGTTTTTCTTTCTCAGGGGTGTGTCATCTGGACAAACACATTGGGGTAGAGGTTTGTGCATTATGGCCCTTGATAGTCCTTAGGCACCAAAGAGATGGAATTGAAAAGAGCAAGACTTGGCAGTTCTAATCACAGCAAGTACAATTGTACACTGAAATCCCAAACAACTGTTAAGGTGGAACCTACCGATTGTTAGTGATTTTTTTTCCCTCCAATAAAGCCATCTAGCATATGTCTCTGCTCCTACTTGATACAACTGTGCTACAGAAATGAGAAGAAAGATGGATGTGGGGTGGGCTTGAGTACCAGGAGAGTCTACAACTGTGCTCTGAGCAAACCTTATAGTAGTGATTCCTGAGATGTCTAATAGGCTCTGTATCATCAGTCTCAAAGATTAAGAACCCAGTGCCCAAGAAACAACTCAAAGCCTTTATTGTGATGAAAGAGAACTGCAGAAAAAAAAATGTCACTCAGCATCTCTACAGCTGTTTTGGTGCTGGATCCTGTGGCCTGGTTTGACATGCTACAAGCACAGTCTGCAAGAGCATACTCCTACCAGTTTACTGATCAATGGGGGTCAGGAAGGGATGTGTGGAGCAGACCTGTACTCAGCCTGAGTATTGGCTCTGGATCTTGACTCCCAGATGGCCCACAGACATATAGGCAAGACTAAATTATTAATGTGTTAAGCCACTAAGATTTGGATGGGTTTGTAACAGCATGATTGTGGCAATAATTAGCTGCTATGGCTCTATTTCAGTCAAAATGGAGCATAATTCACTTCATGGCAAGACCTTTATGCAAAACATTACCATCTCCTTTTGGTAGTCTCCTGCTTGCCATTGGCAGACAGCCTAACACACCCTTTAAAAATATTTATCATCTGATCAATCCTCACTCAGAAAGACAAACGGGATGGACATTGGAAGAAGGAGAAAATAGGAAACAGGACAGGAGCCTACCACAGAGGGCCTCTGAAAGACTCTATCTAGCAGGGTATTTCTGAAACACATGCTCAGACTCATAGCCAAACTTTGGGCAGAGTGCAGGGAATCTTATGAAAGAAGGGAGAGATAGTAAAACCTGGAGAGGACAGGAGCTCAACAAGGAGAACAACAGTACCAAAATACCTAAGCACAGGGGTCTTTTCTGAGACTGTTACTCCAACCAAGGACCATTCACGAATATAACCTAGAACCCATACACAGATGTAGCCCATGGCAGCTCAGTATCCAAGTGGTTTCCCTAGTAATGGCAACAGGGTCTGTCTCTTTGATCACTTCCCCTTGAAGGGGGAGCAGCCTTAACAGAGCACAGAGGAAGACAATACAGCCAGTCCTGATGAGACCTGATAAGCTAGGGTCAGATGGAAGGGGAGGAGGACCTCCCTTATTAGTGGACTTTTGGTGGGAAATAGGAGGAGATGAGGGAGGGAAAGTGGGATTGAGAAGGTGGGACCAGGGAGGGGGCAACAGCTGGGATACAAATTGAATAAACTGTAATTAATATAAACAAAACTTTCAGGAAAAAATAAAAGAGAAGAGAAAGAGGGGACAAATGATGTTTTCAATTAAACATCTTTTTTATAGAAAAAAATATTTATCATCTAGTGGTCTTACATCAACATTTATCTATCACCTTCTTTTCCACTGTGCCCATTGATTCCCAGCCTTGCTACAGCAAAGTAGTTATGAATTAAGCATGCCTTTCCAGAATCTACTTACATGATTTTATCCTGCTCTCTCTGTATGTGTGTGTGTGTGTGCATGTGTGTTCTCTTGAATCTAAATCACCCATTAAATCACTGTGTTTGGCCCTGATAGTCTTTCTTTCCACCCCTCCTCTAAAATTATTTCTGAGCCTTGGGAGGAGGGGGTGCAGTCTAGATGTTTTACACATACATAACTATATACAGTCAAAATTGGACTTTGGTTAAAAAATGAAGACACAAAATTGGGTGAGTAAAAATGGGGGATGGATGTGGGGGGAATTCACAGAGGGGAGAATATAGTTAAAACTCAGGGTATAAAATTCACCAAGAACAAATAAAATAAAATAAAATAAAATAAAATAAAATAAAATAAAATAAAATAAAAAGATATCCGTTCAATCAAAATTATGCTCTTTTTAAAAAGTTTCACTCACAACAGAACACCAAAATATTTGTCATTCTATTTCTCTCTCCTTAAATAATTTGTATTTAAATGTCAATTTTTCAAAGAGCAATACTCTTCTCCAACATGTTAGTGCTGTGGTTATTTAATAAGATCCAGCTAATGGTGAAATAAACCTTGTAGAAATTATAGTATTTGGGGTTGTGAGCCTAGTCTCTCCAGCCGTTTGGGGGCAAGGTAGAAACCTAGTGCAATGGAAACTCTGAGAATCTACAAGAATGACCCAAGTTAACACGCCTAGTAATAGGGGATACAGAACCTGAACTGGCCATCTTCTGTAACCAGGCAAGGCTTCCAGTGGAGGGAATGGGACAGCAACTTAACCACAAAACCTTCCACATACAATTTGTCCGGACTGAAAGATGTGTTAGGGTAAATGTGGTGCAGAACTCGTGGGGGTAACCAACCAATGACTGACACCTGACACTGCCTGGAGAGTGAGGAACCAAAGGCTGGATAGTCCAGAGACTTAGAATAGGACCAAACACAGCTGGCAAAAATAAATAAGTGTAAACAAACCAACCAACAAATAAATAAATGTCAATGAAATGATTCCTAATGATACTCTGCTATAATTGTAGACCAAGCCTAGCATAATTGTCGTCAGAGAAGTCATCCAGCAACTGATGGAAACAGATGCAGAGACCCACAGCTAAACATTAGGCAGAGCTTGTGAAATCCTTCAGAAGAGGGCAAGGAAGGATTGGAGAAGCCACAGGGATCAAGGATACCACAAAAACAAAACAAAACAAAACAAAAACCAAAAATATGGGAGGCAGATTCAGGCAGATCTCTGTGAGTTTGAGGCCAGCCTGGTCTACAAAACTAGTCCAGGACAGTCAAGGCTACACAAAGAAGCTTTGTCTCTAAAAAAATAAAAATAAAAAGAGTTGCCTTTAGATATTACTCAGGAACAATTTTATTGTCCTTTCCGTCCTTATTTCTCTACTGCCTTTGTCCAACTGTGGGAATAGTCATGCCTGACAGCTCCAGACCTTTTTACTAAGAGTTCTTTATGGGTTCATTTGCATATGCAATTGTTTTTATTTCCCAAGTTATCTTAGTGACAGGCTTATAACATTTTATTCACAGGTGTGTAGTCAGGACCTTTCAATTAAAAATGAGTCATACAAGGAATTATTATACACAGGATGTAAGGGAGGATTTTAGTGTATCCTGGGTACCATAATATAAATAATTTATATTATTATAATAAATAATTGCAGCTTGAATAATATAAAAGCTGCCATTGGATTCATGATAAGACAGAAAAATGGACTCACTGGTTCATCTGGATAACAACTAAGCCAGCAAACTCCAATGTATATGACTTTTTGAGTGAGAATGAGGTAGGTAAGAGGAGTGGGTTTACTTTCTGGAATTAAAGATGGAAGGTTCCTGTCAGCCTTTTCCATGCAAGTTACTTCCTAGAAAATTTCAAAATAAGGAAAATGGCACAAAGTTTAAGTAGTTTTGTGAGCCAGGTGGATTTTGGACTTATTCCAATCTTATGTAGCACTGAATGACTCCATCATCTAACAATACCATTCTTCAGACATTACAAGTGATGCGCCTAAAAAGATAGTATAGCTGAAGAGTAAAGGTGAAGAAGAGAGAAATTCTTCCAAAAGAGTTTTGAAAGCTACCATGACCTAGAATCGTTCATCTATTGCTATGCTGACAGGTCCTCATGGTGCTGTGGAAAAGATTTATAGATGCTAACTTAGTCTAGCATCTTACAATGACTCCCAACATACCTGGTGACAACAGTTATTTATTAAAGCAGCCAAGACTCATGCCATTGTAAATAGCAAATGCATAAGGCTGTTGGTAATCATTTATTAAGTGTCTAGAGGATACAATATTATGATTAGATCTACAATATAGGCTGTTGTGAAGTTCATACCTTGGAAAACTATCTCTGCTCATCTCAACTGTATAAAAAGCCTGAGAAAATAGAAACTGAAATCAATCCCACAGCTAATTAGCAACCTAATTATATTAATGAATCAAGCACATGTTTTTAAATAAATTTTAAAAAATTTATTGATATATGTGTATGAGCATTTTTCTGAATGTGTATGTGTGCACCACATGTGTGCCTGGTGTCTTCTCAGATCAGAAGGCATCAGATCTCCTGGAACTGGCCTTATGGATGGTTTTGAGCAACTGCGAACTGAATTCAGGTTTTCTGCAAGAGCAAGAAGTGCTCTTAACCACTGAGCCATCACTCTAGATATTTGTTTTGCATAGAAACTGTTACAGTTTCCAAAAAGATTTGCCTCAGCTCACATGTTCCAAGCATTGTTGACCCCAAACAGCTAGTTTTCCAAGCATAAGCTTCAAGACTAGTAAAATTAAGATGTCTTCCACTCAAATGGCATTAAGCACAATTTTCTTAGGTGCTGATAGCAATTTGCATGATTATAGTAGAAAAAAAGAGCCCATAAATTCATAGACGTGTACCATAATCACTGCCTGTCTAAGCTGAATAAGCAGGTCAATTCTCCTGAGAGAAATAAAATAATTTCCTGAATAAGCAGGAAATAAAATTCAGATAAGGAGGAGGGTTCAATCTGGAAATATATTCATCATCACAGCCATTCTGGAACAGATGTGGCCAGAAAAGAGAATAGAGAAAAGGATGCTCTCATAGACTCGGTCCTGAGGAGGACCATGATGATTTCATATAACAAGTGACATATTCTTATATAGCTAAAGGAAAAAACTAATCAAGTGTCAATGTCTTAAACCACTACTGCCCTGAATATGTTTTTAGGCTAAATTTTAATTTAAACAAGAAAAACACAAAGGTTAAGAAATAGATTTCTTTGATTTTGCTGTCCTTTAAAGAGGTGGGAGGAGAAAGAGACTATATAAACCAAAATTACGTACGTCATTATGTTTCACCACCCAGCCATGTATATCCCCACACTTCTACTTAACTGCAGGCAACACTTTCCTTCATATAAGAAGCAATCTACTTTAGCTGGAGGCTGGGTGTATGTGCTTCCCCTTTTAAAGGAAAAGAAAGTACGGCATGAAGGAGAACCATTTGAAAGGCATGTTAGTAAACACAGGCTGCACATCTGCCATCTGTTGGGGCATATTTTCTGTCACGAAAAAAAAATTCAGTCACTTTTTTCCCACTGCCCCATTCCAGAAAAACAAAACAAAACAAAACAAAAAAACCCGTGGGAACAGTAAATTTGAAACTTCACTGTGCCCAGGACAACAGAGAGGATTCTGGTAGCTGAGTCTATAAAAGAGTACATTCCAAACACTGAAAACTTGACTGGGCTGAAGACTGGTGTTAAGCAAAATGTCACGCAGCATCATGCTGAGGGAGAAAGGTTTCTTGTGTAGCGACTTGAACCTTTCAAGCTTTGCAAGTCCAAAATACACATGGCAGAAAGGACAGTCCTCAGCAATACCTGACTACTGCAAACCTTGGTGTTGGATCTCCATCTCAGGCTATAGGTGAAAGGAAATCCATTTTTGAGTATAGGTGACAAGGTGAAAACTAAATGGATTCCCAGTGCCAGGATACTTCTAGTCTTGTACTATCCAACCTGGGTGCATACTTACATGTTTATGGACTATATGCATAATATGGTGCTTCCATCCCGTATAAAATACTTCACATCCTCATGAATTAATTTTCCCCTCTGGGGGGCAATATGACCCTCTATTCAAAATGCATATCACAAAACTCAAGCCCACATCTGATTTCTGTTTGTTCGAAGCCAGAAATTTCTAAATCAGTCATGATTTATTTAGTAGCACTCTAGTCAAAATAATTACATCTGAGTCCTTTTCAAAAATACAAAACATTGAGTGAAAATGTTCTAGCAGTCAGTAGCATCTTTTTTTTTTTTTTTTTGCATCATTCTCAACTTCTTGGGCTGTCCTTGATGCTTGCTCATAGAATCAAAAGCAGAGCACAAAAACAAAAAGCAGACTCTAAGAAATCATTTTTTTCCTGGATGCAATTGGTAATTTGCAAAACCAGACAGAAAACATCCATGAAAAACACCATGATTTTCAAATTTACAGAAGAAATTACTCAACCTTGCTGCTCAAAGCCAACCTATAAACCAATGGCCCACAAAATTGTGTGTGTCATAAAGACAAATCACAGCTTCACAGCTTCATTAGAAAAACACTGTGCCATCAGCAGGCACAAATGGGAGCAAACCAGTTCCATGTCATGAAATTTTCTGTTCTATTTTTTATTCTTATTCCAAACACGCACAATACATAAATAATTGCCATACAAATTTTCAAACACTCACTGCAAGAAACTTATTAATCTCAGGAAATAAAGCAGTCGCTAATACATGCAGGCTAAGAGTAAGCAGGTCTTTTATACTGTTTCAAGAACAGTGAGGGCAAAGGACTTTTTCTGTGAAAGACAATAAAAAGAAACGTTATAAAAAAAAGATCACCTACCTTCACCGCTCCATGTTCATTACTGAAGCCCTGAAGCAGGGACACATATAACATCATGAGAATATTCACCACTGCCCACTCTCTATACATTTTGAAAAGTTTCAATGTCCACTGATGCCTAAGCAGTTGTTTCCAGGCAGCTACGGAAAAGTTTTGCAAAAGACATTCTCCAAGCAAAGTTTGAAGCCCCAACACTTTAAATGGAAAGATCACATGATCAGTTGCAATCAAAATCCAATGAAATGACTTGAGTTAGTCAAAGGACAACCCCCTGCCACACACAATCTTAGTATGGGAGAGGGAGGTGAAAAAGTATTTAAAAGTTTCCTGCTGCAAAAAATAATCAGGGGGTGGACATGTCTTCCACTGGAAGCTAGGAATCACTGTACAGTCATTTCATGTCCAGGAAGCTGAAAAAAAAATCTCCATCCTATGCCCTAGGTTCTAGCTGCTTTATAAGGAGGTGGTGTGACCACACGCACTTGGAGCTATAGCAGGCTGGAACTCAACTATGGATTCAAACTTTTCACAACCTTCAAGGAAGCTTGAAGGAACATGGTCTTAAATCTGACACAGAGTTTGGCAGAAAATCCTGGGAAGTCTTGGCTGGAATCCTGCTGTGTCCCTCGCAGTAGCAGGGCAGTTTTAAAAGCTGAGTCACGTGGTCAGGACTGCTGTGCTTTTTAAAGCAGATAATCTGTAACTTGAAACCCAGAGCACAGTTCTGAGGGCTGGGAAGGCAGCTGGATTGCAGTAGGACATCTTAAGAGGGAACTTTAGGTGCTTAAATAACTGCTGCCAGTGACACAGAAAGCAACAGCAGCAACAAAAATGGCTTAAGAAAATCCCAAAGAGCATAGAATAAAAACTTATCTACTCATATATAAAAAAAAAACACATGTAGATAAGCAATTATTTTAATAGGAGCTTAATAATTCCCATGAAAATGAAGAACGTTATTTTTTTTAAAAAGCAACATTTAGAATTATTTACATGTATCAAGAAATATCTTACATGTATTAGTGACACTTTTCGTTGCTTGTATTTTTCCTTTTTAAATTAGTTAAACCTATTCTCTGACAATTTCATGCATGTATATAATGCATTCTGAAGGCTCACTACAAAACCATCTTTTTGTTTTAACGTGGAATTCCTTTTTCATTTTTATTTTATATTTTTGGGTTTTCAAGACAGGGTTTCACTGTGTAGCCCTGGCTGTCTTAGAACTCATTTTGCAGACAAGGCTGACTTTTAAACTTAGAGATCCTCATGTCTCTGACTCCTAGAGTGCTGGGATTAAAGACATGCACCTGGCTTAATGTGGAATTCTTTAGAAGCACCAGCTAACCCAGTTTTGGAAACTGAATATATTGAATGGTCAGACCATCCAAGTGATAGAATTTCAGCTATTCATTGGTTTCCCATCTTTGACTTCCAGGTTTTGGCCCCTTCAAAACCTTTTATTTTTCATTCCTGAAATCAAAAATGACTTCAGAAATTTCTTCATTGGTATTCATCACAATTGGACCTAGGGCAGAAAGAGACATTCACAAAGTTCTGGGTGATAACATGTTCTACCATTGGAAGTGGCAAGTAGTCCTATAGCTCTTCGCAATCTAGGAGTAGCTGGGCAGCAATAGTCCCTTTTCACAGCCTTCAGTCCTATAGAACCAGCATTTGAGTTTTGTGCTAGGACTGTATATGGTTATAAGTTTTCATTCAGACCGAACTTAAACACACCATTCAGCCTCACCACTGAGTCCACTGCAGGTTCCTCACCAACAATGACGATCCCTTTATTTATCACATTCTTTGTAGTTGTTATTTGTACAACATGAACTGATGTCAGGAACTGAACCAGCCTGATATAATAAATTAGATAGCTTGTAGCATAGTTTTGGTATCTGTCTAAGCAGTGGATGAGGCTATGGCTTTCTGGGATGACTCTAAGTCTGTTTTGAAAACTAACATCATTTTCCTGACAATAAACAGGAGGTTTAATTGCTGCCAAAAAAAAAAAAAAAAAAAAAAAAAAAAACTTGTAACATTTTCTTTGCGGTTCTCCAGAAGATACCTCCATGTACCCCATAGGAACCACAGATTAGGTCTAGTTTTTAAGTTTGGCAAGTTTCTTCTTCCTGTCATGAGTCACTATCATGTGCTTGCAATTAAAGGTATTTTTGTCTTTCTGTAAACTTTTCTTTTTATGCATGTAGTGTTTTATCTTTCATTTTTATATAATTTCTCAGTCACCCACCATTCCAAAAACATACATCATTCTGGTGTGACCACCCTCTTGCCAGGGACCGGCAGGGCCATGGCTTTAAAAAATTTTACTAATAAATTTCAAGGTAAGAAGCATTTTTTTTTTTTAAAAAAAATATTTCATAGGGTCAACCAATTTTTTTAAGCAAAGGGTTAGGGAAAGTACACTTTAGATTTTACGGGTCGAACAGATCAAATACTGGGTCAAGGGTTCACTTGCTACACATAATTCTCCTAGTTTCTCCAGGCAGAGCCTCACCACTCTTATGGCCCAATTGTTTTACCGTAGTACAAATCTATATCTTATTTTGGACACCATACCATGTTTCTCAGTTTTAGAAACTGTCCTTGGGTCACCTAAGAAGTTATGTAGAACAGAGGAAGCCTTGAATGAATGTGTATTATTGACAAGAAGCAATGTCTCTAGTTCATGGGAGTTGGCAAAACCTTCCTCAAGTCAGGCTCAGGAAATTGGCAAGCCTTCCTCTGGTATTTGTGAGGACATTGGCAGGGTATGCAAAAACTGACAACCACAGCTTCCTCATCCTGGATGACCACAACCTCAGATTACTCCCCTACAGAGACCTCCCACAGAGACCACCAACTCCTCTGTGAGCACATACTGAACATGCTGAGGTTCTGGGTTGTAACACAGTAGTTAGCACTCCACCAGATCAAATGCAGGCCACCTGATCCCAGCTTTCTGTATATATGTTTGTGTGTCTGTCTCTTCTTCATTCCGTTATCGTCCCAGTCAGGTTTCCAAGGTCATTTTGTAGATTAAATGACCCTTGCAAAACACTCTGACCAATACTTAGTATACAGTAAATGCATGAATATATATGTTGAGAAAATCTTCACATTATTTTCTCATTTGTAGGAGCATAACTCCATCAGAGTTAGGATTGTTTTCTATTCCAACATGCTGTGACATCTATGCCTAATGTCATCATTAAGAGCACTCAATGACAAGAGGAGTAGACTGTTAATTCATGAAAACACAGCCAGTCTCCAAAAGACTTAAGATGTTCATGACTGCCTTTAAACATTCAAAAGTAAATAAAACTTTAAAAAAATGAAAAACAAATTAGACTAACCAAACAAACTGCTTTCCCTCTCAGTAACTGACAGTTCAAGAGGAATATATTTTGTCTGACTAATGTGACCTTGTGTTTACAAGCATACCCAATGTCCCCATGCCTCAGAGACACTGGAAGGGGGTTTATACACACAATACCTAAAATTTTGCTTTGTCATCTTTGTTCAACTGGACTCTTGTTTCTCTTAACTGCTATGGAGGAAAAGGCCTAACATAAAAGGTTTTCATGCCAAATACACTTTTCCTAAACAAATTCCAGTCTACGACTAGATAATGACCCTACTCCATTTGATTATAGTTTTCTTTGCAGAAGAACAATTTTATTCAGACATGACAAAAGGAAGTAGGGGCTATAAATCTTGGGAGTGAAAATGTGAAACATAAAAAAATTAACATGAGCTGTCACAAGCTGGGAAAATAAGATTTAATATTCCACATAAATTACTGCTAGAACAAAAAATACTTTCCAAATATTCAGTGTTATTTAAATGTATGACTAGCTGGGGCTTATCTGAGATCATTGTTTATGCTTGGGAATTCATGACAAGTAATGAAATATGATGAGATCTAAAGTCATGTTTAATTAATAATTAGTGAGCTGCACTGTATGTTTTGTAGGGAAAGATTTAAATGATAGGTCAGGTTCTAGGTGCATTTAAGTTTTTCTCATTTAATCAAATGCCAATGAGATAAGAATATCAAGATCCAAACAGTTGCAGTGACAGGGTACCTATGACAGCATTTTCTGCCCTCAACTACAGCACTATCTCTTCCATATGACAATTAACTCCATTTCCTTTTCTTCAAGAAATATTTATTTTAAGTAAGTGTGTGTGCTTGTGTATGTGTGCATGCCTATGTAGATGCCCAGGGAGGGCAGAGGAGGGCATTAGATCTTCTGGACCTGGGAAGTAAGCTTGAGTCCTCTGCAAGTGCAGGATATACTGCTGAGCATTCTTTCCAGCCTCCTCCTCCCTGCCTCTGCAATTCATTTTTAATTAAACAAACAATGGTTTAAACCATTATAGAAATTTTCAAAGAAGTATTCTTAAAAGGCTCATACTTTTCAATGAAAATATAATAGACTTATAAAGGCTGTGTTGGTTATTATTTGAATATTGATTTTCCCCTCCACAATTCATATTGAAATCTGATTGTCCTTGGGCAGTATTGGGAGTTAGGACCATTAAAATGTAATCAGATCATGATTCCAGTGGATGAAGTCTTACTCTTATGGGACTGAGTGTATTAACACAGCAGCAGATTGTTATCAAGCATATCTGTCCCTCAAGTTTTGTTTGTCCACCATAAACCCATTCACCTTTCCATACTTTCCATCAAGAATTCAGACAACATCAGGCTCTTGATGGTGTCATGTTGTTGGACTTCCAAGCTTCTATCAATGTTGGCCAAAATAAATCTTTTGTCTTTATAAGTTACTCAGTCTCATGTATTCTGTTATAGCAACAGAAAACACACTAAGACTGTCTTGAAACCACTGTTATTTTGGTTAAATGATATTCAAACCCCTAGTAGACAACAAAGTCTTTTTTCTTCAAGTTAAAATCCCTTTTGACAAAATCAAAAAGTTTTTATTCTTCCCACAGATAGATCTAAGATCATTTAAGCAAAGTAACAGTGGATCCAAGACTGTCCTAATCCATTACACAAAGGACAGAACTGTGGGTTAGTTGTTCTGATGCTTAAAATACTAAGATGTTATAACTGTAGTTATGGAGATACTGAAACTATTGATTTTACTATAAAACCCTTTAGTGTTTTTACTCTTACATCATTTAAAATGTTAATGCCTACATCAATCATACTCATCCATTGCACTTAAACATATCTATTATGTCTTTTCATCTTTTAAAGCATAATAATTTTGTTCTCTCACTATGTATAGATTATATTGCCTATAATAGTACCTGAAAATGATATCTAATCAAGAAGAATGTCATTTATTTTGTAATTAATAAATGCAATGTCAAATAATGTTTTATTACAATAGATATATGGTTGTAAGAAGCAACTGGAAGTTATTCATTTGTGAAGTATTCTATTCCTAATATATACACATATATATGTATCCTGCTTCTAATTCTGCTCCTAATACATACATATGTATGTATATATCTATCTATATCCAAACATACATGTATATACTATCAAAGGAAAAGAAAGTCAGGCAGGAAAGTCATCATCATTTTGGACTTACCACGTTGGACAACTGGCTCTCTTAGTTGTTCCTCAGCAATTAAGACAAAATGGCTTCTTTTGATATCTTAAAGTCATCAAAGAACGTATCAAACAGTGAACAGGTTTGTTTTTAAATGTCAAATTGGAAACAAGCTTTCGTTAACATACAAGTTAAGTGGATGGTGTTACCAAGGACAAATTTCAGAAACATAACCTCTGCAATCCTTGATATGGTAATGTTTATTCCTTAGGATGTTTATCGACTGGAATTCAGCGGTAAGTCCAAGCTGCCAATATATCAACATCTGTCAATTAAAGAAGGAAAATTGAAGTTCAAGTCTTTCTTGTTTTTTGTGTGTGTATGTGTGTGCCTGCAGATCCATCTGCATATGTATGTGTGTGGAGGTCAGAAGTTTTTGTCAAGTTTTTTCCTCAATAACTCTCCACCTTACTTTTGGAAACGGGGTCTCTTACTGAAACTAGAACTCACTCTTTGCCTAGACTGACTAGCCAGCACACTCCAGGAATCTACCTGTCTTGACTTAGCTCACATGTAGGGTCACAGATGTGTGCTATCACACTCAGCCTTTTACATGGGTCCTAGGGAACCAGACTCAAGTCCTAATTCCTGTTAATCAGGCAATTCACTCACTGAGCGGTCTCCTCAGACCCAAAGTTATGGTTTTCTTTAACAGAAACAGCTTCACAATGAACCAGCTGATGGAACTTACTTATTTCTCATTAATAAAATCTTTTTGTAATTTTATTATCTTTTCTTTTTAAATTTTTTTCATACAATATATTTTGGTCATCTTTCTCTTCCCCCATACTTTACCTTCTCCTTATCTATACAATTTCACATTCATTCTTTCTCTTAAAAACTTCAAACTGCCCCTCCCCCAAAAAGGCATATGGATGGGTACATGCATACACACACATGCATACACATGCCCCCTCCCACATACATGCAACAAATAAACATGGAGTCTGTTTTGTATTGCCTAACTAATCCGGAACATGGGGCTTAGCCTGGAGTGTAGTTGATATACCCAGCATCACTCCATTGAAGAAAACTGATTTTCTTTCTCTCAGGGGCTATCAATTGCAAAAAGATTCATGGTTAGTGGTGAGACTTTGAACCCACTTTCCCCTTTTTTCAGGTTGGAATTTGTCCAGTTTGAACTTACACAGGTCACATGAATGCTGTCATAGTTTCTGTGAGTTCATACGTACATCAGCCCTGTTGTATCCTTGGAGTCACCCCCCACCTCTGGCTTTTACGATTTTTCTAACTCTTCCGTAGCAATATAATTTTAAAAATCTATCTATCTATCTATCTATTTATCTATCTATCTATCTATCTATCTATCTTGCTTATGTGTATGTCTGCACTACATGTGTGCCTGTTGCCGAAAGAGGTTAGAAGAGGGTTTTGGATACCCCAGAACTGCTCACAGACAGTTTTAAGCTGCTTGGTAGGTACTGGGAATTTAACCTGTGTGATCTCAAAGAGCAACCAGTGCTCTTAACTGCTGAGCCCAGTCCAACAATACAATTTTCAAACAGAAATAACACATATACAAATCCAAAAACAAGACTTTCTTGCTTTGTTACTTATTAAAATAACACAAAATGTTTCTCAACACCTTTAAAATAAAATACATATAAAATATAAAATGAATAAATGTATGTGTGTATAATGTTTTAAGAATTGTTCTTATAATCAGTACATGTCTAGTTTAAAATCATATTATCATTCCATTACAAAAAAAATGACTATTTTAAAGTACCTACTGTGCTGTGTTTTAGCAGTGATATGGAGGTTAGTAGTGGATGGCAGTCAGGGTGCTGGTAGGTTCTAGCTGGTAGGTCTTCATTCTGCTCTATGCCATTTCTAGTTCTTTCTGATTGCTAATCCATCAACCCTAAAGTATCCCCAGACACATTTCCAGACCCCTGGCTGCAGAGATCCAGACTCCTCCATTGGCTTGTCTTCCTTGGTCTCATTTTAGTGACTGGATATGTTTAACTTTTTAAAGCTACTGGATTGGTGGCTTCTCTGTTTTCTTAAATTTCTGTTTTTATGTCTTTGGTTCCCTAGTGCCATCCACTTGGTAATATTCTAGTTTGGAAGGAGCTTTCTTGTGAGAGCCATATGAAGAGGCACCCTGAGCTACCCAAGTAGGGAGGCCACATAAGGGAAAACTGAGACATGCACAAACAACAACTCTCCCAGCCTCAACCTCTACCCTGCTAGCCATGTGGGACACCCCAGAGAAGCCAGGAGATGAACCAACCACCATTGTGATCAGAAACTGGAAATGTTATTTTAAGCCACTAACTACTAAAGTGGTTTCCTACAAATAGATAATTGAGTATTGCCTATTTTCTCCAGTTTTCTCTCAGACTTTTCTAATTTTCAATCAAATAATAATAAAAAACCAAATTACTACATATTGTTAAAACTTCAAGTTTTAAAAACTCCACTCCTAATGACATAGAAAATTTCTATATACAACACTCTCATAAATTATATCAAATATTTGTTTCTACTAATACAAAACTTTATTATCTTAATTATATCAAACATTTAGGTGCTTCCATTAATACAAAGCTCTTTAAGTTGAAATCATTCCAATGTCTAATCTCAGAAGATTTATCACTGGTTCAAGAAAATTAATAATTAACTCTTCTTTTGTACATTTAAAAAAATCTGTAATATTTCATAAGACTGAAATGTGCTTATCTTTTTGCTTCAATCAGTGGACTTGGAAAGGGGCAGGGAGAAGACAAAGGAGGGAGTGTGGGGTTGGGGAGGGAATGAGGGAGCGGGATACAGCTGGGACACAGAGTTAACAAAATGTAACTAAAAAGAAAAATAAAATTAAAAATAAATAAATAAATAAAATTTAAGTAAGAATGTGTGGTATAATGTTTTCTCCAAAAGTTTTAATCTGTTACTCCCAATATCCCAGAGCTGGTGGCATTTCATACATGCACTTAGCTGATGCTTTAATTACTTCTTCACACATAAGAAATATGGGTCTACCGAAGGTTTGGTTATGAGTCTTAGTATCTGTTTTGAAACACTGCTTGGTAGGGTCTTTCAGATGCCTTCTGCGGAAGACTCCTGTCATACGTCCAATGCACATCTCATTTGTCTTTCTAAGTAAGGATTGATCATCTTACCTCGTGTCTGCTTTCTTGTTTATCTTCTTTAGGTGTATAGACTTCATTATGTTTATCATATCTTGTAGGTCTATATAAGCGAGTATATACCATGTTTGTCTTTCTTCTTTTGGGATACTGCACTCAGAATGATCTTTTGCTGGAGTTAGTATGATGGGGAAAGGATAGGAGCCCCACAAGGACCAAATATATCTGTGCACAGGGTTTTTTTCTGAAACTGTTTCTCCAACCAAGGATCATGTATGGATATAACCTAGAACCTTTACTCGGACGAAGCTTGTGGTAGCTCAATAACCAATTGGTTTCCCATAGTAAGAGGAACAGGGACTATCTCTGACAGGAACTCAATGGCAGGCTCTTTGACCTCCCCACCCCCCAAGGGAGGAGCAGTCCTGCTAGGTCACAGAGGAGGACTTTGCAGCCAGCCCTGAAGATACCTGATAAAACAGGGCCAGACAAAAGGAGAGGAGGTCCTCTCCAATCCGTGGACCTAGAAAGGGGCAGGGAGAAGCTGAGGGAGGGAGGGTGGGATTGGGAGGGAATAAGGGAGTGGGATACAGCTGGGATATAGAATTAATAAAATATAACTAATAATAATAAATAATAAAAAAACAAAAAAAGAGAAATATGGGTCTAGTGGGGCACAGTGGTGCATGCCTGTAATCCCAACACTCAGGGAGGCAGAGGTAGGCTGTTCTCTGTGAGTTTGAGGCCAAAGTGGTCTACAAAAGTGAGTCCAGGATAGGCAAGGCTACACAGAGAAACACTGTCCCCCCAGAAAGAAAGAAAGAAAGAAAGAAAGAAAGAAAGAAAGAAAGAAAGATGGGTCTAACTATTCTCATGTCCAGTACTTTCTAACCATCATTGCCTTATTGACTCATAATCCAACACACTACCAAAATGCATACAAATGTGAACCTAGCTGGAAATCAGTGATTTGATAACAGATGTCACCAAGCTGACAAAAATTATTTCTTTTCTATAAACACAGATCTTCATCCACTTCCTACTTCTACACAGTTCTAACAGCTAGGCATTGTGCTTGTCCTAGTTTGCTTCTCTGTTTTTCTGATATAAAACACTGACCAAAAACAACTTGGTGGAGGAAATGGTTGATTTCAGTTATAATCTGTCATAGATAGAAGCAGGAACTTGGAGGCAGGAACTGAAGCAAAAATCATGGAGGAGAGCTGCTAACTAGCTCACTCCCAGGCTCATGTTCTGCTACCTATAGTCCTTCCTTCTTTCCTTCTTTTTTCTTTTCTTCCTTCCTTATTCCCCTTAGATTTATTTATTTCATGTGAATGAATGTTTTACCTGTATGTATGTTTGTGCACACACATGACTGGTGCCCACGGAAGTCAGAGGGAGACAACTGGATCCACTAGACTTGAATCACAGGTGGTTTTGAGCTGCCATGTGGTTGCTAGGAACCTCAACCCCAGAACCTCTACAAGAGCAGATAGTGCTCTTAGCAGCTGAGCCACTTCTCCAGCCCTTCTGCTACTTTTCTCATCATCTGATGCTCACTTACCTAGAGATGACAGTGCCCACAGCTAGGGCCAACATGCTTCCTCCATCAATCAGAAATCCAGAAAATATCTCACAAACATGCTTCCCGGCCAATGTGATGGAAGTGATTCCTCAATGGAGGTTCCCCCTTCTCAGGTGTACAAAGTTGACAACCAAGATTAGCCATCACAATGGTTGTCCAGTCTGTACATCTTTCAGAGATCCAAGAAAAGGAAGCCTTGTTTTGCCACAGCTTGTACTAAAATTTCATGAGGTTTTAGGACTGTTCATGGTGTTTGTGGTGTGCTACTGGCTGATAAAGCCAAGAAGGTTTTAATTTGACATGATTTCATTTTTTTCTTGTTTTGCAGTGTGATGTTTAAATGATTAAGACCTCAACAGTGATTTTAACAAGTCAGTTGTCACAAAAAATTCACTCTCTAAGGGGTCTGGAGAGGTGAGGCTTTAGGGTGAAAAAAGGAGACATGGGGAAGAGGATTATGGGGAAGAATGTTCTGTTGTGTTTGGTTTTGCCATGGCCAAGGGGACAAACTTGAGTTGGAGGGTCAGGAGGTAGAAGGGAAAGGGTTAATGGGGCAGAGAAGAAAGACTGGTCTGGATGTCATGTACATGCTGACTGTTCAGAATGGAAGTTTCCTAATCAGAAGCAAGCTCTTTGGGAAGTAATAAACATGCCTTTTCTCCACACTGTGGAATGAGAAAGTGTTAAAACAAAAGCTTTGCTCTTTTATATTACTCAAATAAAATGATGACTTTCCAATTACTATTTGGACAGCAGACTAAAAGGGCATGTGCATTTTGTCTGAAAGACGAAATTATGAACCTTTTAGGAGTTGAAGAGTTTTCCATCATTGTAAAATCCTGGAGGTGTCTGCTCCAAACTTCTTTCAGGGACTTTCCTGTAGATTTACCCTCTGTGCTGCCCCTTCTTTAACCTAAAGCAGATTTATTTTCTGTCTCTTACTTTATTTTTTTTTTTTACATCATTTATTGTGTGCACGGAGGTGGTACTACATGTGTACGTACCATGGCATGTGAAGGCCAAAGCACAACTTCTGATAGTTGGTTCTCTTCCTCCTGGGGATTGACCTCAGGTTACCAAGCTTGGAGGTAAGCACCTTTATCCACTGACCTCTTTCCCCATCCCTTGTTTTTCTTTTGTTATCTAGCCTTTAGTAAAAATCTAATCTCCTCTATAGCTATTCAGTTGAGTGTTAATGTAGTTCGAATTCTCAGTAGGAAATTTCAATCAATAGTGTCAAATGATGAAAATTATGCAAAAGCAAAGAAGATGAAAGATGAGCCTAAAACAGTCAGTCCTTAGGTGCCTCTATGCCAATGCCTTTATGAATATTGGTTTTTAAAACATCCTCCTACAGGCTCAGAAGACTGTCTTATGACTCTGACTCCAAGGCAGGACCCTTAAGAGTACAGCTCATGCCTTTTGCTTTAGTGTGTCTTCTAGAGCTCCTACTTAAGTCTTTTGCATCTTACTTAAATACTAACTTTCAAAAATTGCCCTGGGTTCAGCAGGTGCTGGCCACTAAGCCTGACAACCCAAGTACTGTTCATAAGATTCACATGGTTGATGGACAGACCCAACACCCTAAGAGTTGTCCTTTGTCCTCCACAAGTGAATCATGGCACATTAACTAACTAAATAAAACAAAATAGGTAAATTGCCTTTGATGCTCCATAACTGTTACTGCCGGGGCATATCTTGAGTTTCATGGAGACTGACAAGAAATGATCAAAGCCCAGAGGAAAGGTCCAGGGGTCATTTAATATGTTGATAACTCTAGAGGAGTGACCCATACTGCAGGTCACCGAAGAGATTGGATATGATAGTGGAGGACATGGAGGTGAGATGTACCGAAACTGCAAGCAGAGCAGAGGTAGAAGAAATTCAGGTGCTAAATCAGTTCCTCATTCTAGACCATAATTCAGTGCATCTTTCTCCTTCTCAGAATCTTCAGGCTAAGATGAGTTCTGAATGCAAGACAAACAGCTTGCTTTCAAGCCTATTTGTCAGTGTCCCTCATAGTCTTTCCTAGATGTAAACATTGTTATATGTCCTTGAGCCTGTGATATGAATCCTCATTTGATAATGTGTTAATCTGTTAAACTAGGTCTTGTCAGCAGTTTTATTTTCCCTTATCATTATTGACTACCTACAATGTACAGCATCAAGGATGGACAAAATTTCTCTGGAAATGATCAGAGAGTTTTAGGCTTTGTAGATGATGCAATTTCTGTCATAATCAACTTCTACCTACACACTGTCACAGTCCATGGTCAATACAGAAGTGGACGGGTGTAACAGTAGAAAAATTAAATACAAAGAAATGCATTTAGATCTGGCTTACTTATTTCAATTTTACAGACAAATGAAATGAAGCCTAGGCTAGTGAGACAAATCAGTGGCTAAAAGTATTTGCTGGCATGCTGAATGACCCAAGTTTGATGAACCACACGGTGGAAGAAAAGAACCAATTTCTGAAAGTTATCCTAGGGATTTGACATGCATTCTATGGCATGTGCACTCCCACACACATGCACACAAATAAAAAACAAATGTAAAAAAATTAACAAATGCAAAGCATAAAACATTTAGAAACAGCCACAGTCACACAGCTAACAAGTGGCAAAGCCAAGACCCAAACCTACACAGCCTCTATCTTGTTGTAATGTAAAGGGAACATCCTACTTTCCTACAGACACACAACCTCTTTAAATGAATTTGTTTTTAAATTCTAAAGTTGTCGTGATGCCTGGTTGCCACACAGACAGTGATGGAACTCATAGAACAGTAACAGAATGCCCCTTGATGTCAGGGATGCCCCTTTGCTAATGAATTAATACTTATTTTTGTCTATTACAGCTATCCTCTGACCTTCAGGTTCCCCCATCACTTCTTTCCATCTTGGCTTCTATATCCTTATCTGTGGTTTTTGTTGTTGTTTGTGTGTGTGTGTGTGTGTGTGTGTGTGTGTGTGTGTGTGTGTGCAATGTAATAGGGAGAACTGAGGTTGCCAAACACAATCAGAAACTATTGGGAACTAATATATCAGGAACTTCTGGCCTATGAATAATTTTCAAGTCTCATTTCTCTATTTGGTTGAAGTATGTCAAATTGCTATTTTCATAGGTCAAATGTGGCAGTCCCATACGGTTTGACATAAAATCAGAGGGCATAGACCCTAAGATGTATTTTTCTGTTGTTATTGAGATTCTGTTTTGTTCAGTTTATAGTTCACAGAGGTACTGCTGGTTATTGAGGCAGCAAGTGAGCTACCAATAAATTGGACTGAGATATAAAATCTTCTGCAGTCCACTGCATTATAGGATTCCATGGTCGGAGAGCTAGAAGTGAGTTAGACTGCCTCTCTACTGGTCTGCTGCCACTGAAATAGTTCTTATTCTTACTTTTCAAAATGTAACTGTCCAGGCTTGTCTCCTTAATCTTCCTTTCTGGGGAGTAACACAAAGCAATCAGATTGGCTTAATGGCTTCAGAGAATGATGAATCAATTGCTCAGTGGGATGAAACAGACATGAGAAAGAATTGAGAAACCTGGAAAAATCCCTCCTTAAAAAAGAAACTATGAAAAACATCACATGTTCTTCTTAGCTCCAGATGGGGATGAAAGGGCTCTTTGTGAGCCTGCAGATCTGTATTTATACTTTTAGATGGCTAGCTTAGTTTTACTTATCCATAGATAAAAAAGAAATCAGTTTTATGACAGAGTAATATTAAAAAACAATGAAGATGCATTGTCTCTAGATTCAAATGTTTAGAGATAAGCAACATAGATTTTTACATGATTTCTGAAAGCAAGAAATGAATATAGATGAAACTCTGAAATATACCACTAGAAACCTCAAAATAAAGCAATGTAATCAGCAGAAATTAGAAAAAGGGTTTGATAAAATAGGGGAAGAATTTATTTCCCAAGGAAGTGGAAAAATTTTTTTCAGCTCTCTCAGAATTAAACATTTTCATGGAAATTAGTAAAAAGTACAAGAAAATTAAAGGGGAGGGAAAGATTGTAAGCACCAGAGGCAATGGATGTGTTGGGGGTTGGGCTGGTGTTCTGTATACAAATGCTAAATTCTGGGTCCCAAGATCTGATTGCAGTCCAGAAGAGTGCATTCTCACTTACACTGGTCTTTGTTGTGTAAACTTTGCTCTCCAATTATCTCTGATTGGTTCATTAAAAAGGCTGGACAGCCTGTATCTGGGTAGAAGAGAATTAGGCAAGGTTTTGGTTCTTGTGCTTGGAGTCTCAGGTATGGACCAAGAGATAGGGAGAAGAGAGGTCAGGAGGAGGAAAAGAAGGAAGAAGATGGGAAGAGAAGATGTGGCCTGATGGAGCAGATCTAGCCCAGACAGGATGAACATTGGCAAGTAATATTGGGGAATGTGGCTGGGGGTAGCCAGACAAGCTTAGGAATTAGTTTAAAATGCACCTGCCCAGTTACTGTGTTTAATGCCTGTTAAATAAATAAACATGTCTCTGTCTCAATTATTTGGGGGGGGGGGGTAGTTGGTTAGTAAAGGCTTCTAAAATTAATAAATATTCAACAACTAGATATCTAGAGTGAAACTATGTTTTTTAGACAGGACAGGCCATTATACACATGAATTCAAAGTAACTGTGACTCTGTGCACAAGACAAGCCAGACAAAATCCTGTCATGGATGGAGGAGGGGTCATGAAGTTCCACCCCTGCCTGAAGAGCTATTAGCAATTGACCACTGCCAGGGGCAAAAGAGTTAGTTTTCTTCAGGAATGCAACCCCTGAGAGGCTACCCATGCTCCAGAAGATGGTCCTATACCCATGCACATACAGGAAGCGTACTAGCTGGACTCAGTGGGTTAAAAACAAAGACAGTAAATTAAGAAATACTGGCAAGGTGTAATGAAGGAGAGAGAAGAAATGGAAAAGGAAGAACAGATTTGATCAAAACATTATATGAGTTTATAAAACTCAAACAATTTTTTAAAAGAAAATTAAATGTTTGAGGCTGAGAAAATACCTCAGCTGGTACGAGCACTTGCTGTTAAACTGTGAGAACATGAATTCAAATCCCAGTCACTCATATCCATAACCCCCAGGGTTGGGTGTGTGCTCAGAAAAAGGTAGATTCTGAGAGCTCCTTGGCCAGGCAGTCTAGATGCAATAGGGAGTTTCAGGTTCAGAGAGAGACTCTCTCTCTCAATAATCTCAAAGGAATAAGGGGGAAAATGATAGAGCACGACACTACACATCCTCCCTTGGCATCTGCATGCATGTGGGCATGAATACCTACACATGTCCCACTCATACACACAAACACACACACACATACCACATTCGTGTGTGAAGAAAGAAAATTAAAAATATCTTATTTTCCACTTGGACACTGTCACCTTCTCCAACCACTGCTGTATAATGGGGTTCTATCTTTTGTTGAGCATCATCAGGCCCTACAACAAAAGATGACCCCGTAGCTTTAGTAACTGTTATGGTATATAACAATACCAATGATCATTCTTTTGGTCAAATACTTAGAACCATAATGTTTGTTTCATTTCAGAAATAACAGACTTAGGAAATCCCCTTGAATGTGTGGGTTGTTTACATTTGCTATTATAAAAAGCTAAAATGTATTGGTCTTCCATTAGAAAATAGCAGGGAAGTGAATCCTGCATCATGTTTTTATTTATACTCTTAGTGTAAGGTTATGGGACAAAATTGAATAAAGATGATTAGGAGTATTACAGATCTTATATATAAAACAGGTTCATTAGGTGGATATGGTAAGACAGAGAAGGGAGAGCAGGACATGATGGGGGAAAAGAGAGAGAGAGGGAAAGAGAGAGAAAGGGAAGAGAGAGGGGGCGCCCCATAGAGAAAGGACCAAGAGAGAGAGACCACTTGTAGGGTTGTCCCTTTAAGGGGCAAGCTAACCACGCCTTCCAGGTGTGGCCCTGGCCGGTGACACATGATGACATCATAAGTTGCTAGGCAACCCAGAAGCAGGTTTTGTTCCAAAATCCTAACACTTAGTGCCATGACCAAATGGTTCCATGGAATTTTAAAAGCCCTTGGAATTACATGTTCATAAGAATGTTCTCCTGTGTGAAATACAAACCTCATAAAAAGCAAACAGACCTAGGAAAATGATCAAATGTCATCAATAATTCATTTCAACAAGAATTTACTAAGCATCTCCAACTTTCAAGTACTAGAGAAAAATTCAAATATGTGCAATTCAGATTCCTTGCATCTAAATAATTCAAAATGTTCTTGGGGTCAACCAAATGTAATCACATGCAATCGTCAGAGAAGAATTCATCTGGAAACTGGATGAGTCTGATAGCATCTTATTGAATACTGAACAATGTTTGCTTCTTAACCCTCTGGAGGGTGGATGCATTCTAAGCACTCAAGAGGATGGGTGTCTTCAGGATAGATAACCTTTCCTCCATTCTATTCTAAGGCTTACAGATTAAATAAAGCTAGTTAGTTAACACTTATAGTTCAGTGAGAACAGTAGTCTTGGGAGCTCATTCAGGCATTGGCAGACTCATCTCAGGTATTTGTTCTGCAAGAAGTAAGAACTAAACAGATCTCTGCAATGTAAGATAGACCTATAAGAAACAGAGCTTGGAAGAGGGTACTGAGGACAAGAGGACAGAGTCAAAGGTACTGGGTGAGAATTTCTGGGCACACTGTGAACCTTTTATCATGACTTTAGCATTCTATTGGAAAGGATGAAAATGTATCATGAAACTACTTCAAAGTCATTTTTATTCATACAACGTGAGTGAGTGAATTAGACACACACATCCTCAGACAGAGAGAGAGAGAAAGGGAGAGAAAGAGAGACAGACAGAGGCAGAGGAGAGAAATGTTCATATCTGTGTCTTGAAGGAAGCAAAGCATAAAAGGAAATGGAGGGCAAGTCTGAACTTAGAAAAACCTGTAGGGAGTTCTCTGTAATGGGCTAAAGTGAAAGTGGATTACAATGTGAACGGAGTGAAAAAAGAAAATCAGGTTTAAGAGAGGGAAGGATGGTAAGAGGGAGCTGAGAAAGAATGTAAATCTGCTGCTTTTCAGTAGGAGAACAAGCATGTGGCGACCCGAGGAATGCAGCAGCAGTTCTGCAAGAGGCATCTGGACAATGGAGAGATCAAAGCGGGCTAGAATAGCCACAGAAAGCTGCAGAGGAGGGTGACATTTAGTCTGTGCTTTCCATCTGGGTATCAAAACAAAACAGATATGTGAACAGATAACAGAGAGAAGATCCCAGATCCAGCATTCAAGGAGTTAGGGAGATGGCTCAGATGGCTCAGCACATAAGAGCACTTCCTACATAAGCATGAAGGCTTGAGCTGTGTGTGCTTGTAACCTTAGCACTGTAGGGGAGCATACAGGAGGATCACTGGGGCTTGTTGGCCACCATCATAGCTCCAGGTTCAGTAAATTACCTTGTCTCAAAGGAATAAGGTAGAGAATGATAGGACAGGTCGTCTCCTGGGCTCCACATATGCGTGTGTACTGCAAAGAGAGAGAGAGAAAGAGAGAGAAAAGAGAGATACAGAGAGAAAGACACACACACAGAGAACAAAGACTTCAAGCTAAAACTTAAAAATTATTAAGGAAGTATTATCTAAATAAAACACTAACTCGATGAAACAAGTTATTGTTTTATTTAGAAACAGAATCACGATCTGTAAATTTGGGCCGTATTAGTTAGCATTTTAAAATCCATGTTTTCTAGAGAAGTCATCTTCCAGCCTATAATTTGGGGATAGAGGATATTTTCTATAAGGGACATATGGCTTACACTGTTGCTGACAAACATGAAACAGGATTCCGAAAGCAAGAATTCTTATCTTGGAGTAGAGTGTTCCACAGAACTCTGCAGCTGAAGTGTGAAGTCTGAGAAGCGTGGCCTTGGGTGGGAGACAGAATATACATGCAGTTTTTCCATAACCTAGCTGGGATGTAGCTTTTCTTCAGTCATAAATATAGCTAACAAACCACAGCAGCATTCAGCCTACTGATAGCTCTGTCTCCAAGAGAAGTCACAGATATTTTTATACCATGTTAGAGTGTAGAGCATATCTCAGAATAGAGTTTATGCTAGTTGTCACCTACAATTAAGAGCAGACCTGCTATTAAATCACTTCATTTCAAATGCCAGAAGAGAAGCTATATGTAATTGTGTCATAAACTTGTTCTTTAACGTTTTAATAATGTCACTGAGTCTTAAAAACATTTTCTAGAAGGAGCTTAGTAAATGTAGAACAAAACAAAATCCATGGCAGAAAAAAAAAATTAAATTTGTTTGATCTCTGACTTTGGGAGGAAGACAAAGGTGACTAGAAAATAAGCCTGATTTGGGTGTATAACAACTTCCTGGTGAAAATACTTCTACCTTTGCCAATTTCAAGAACTCAGCATGAGCTCAGGCACAATCAGTCCTTGCCAATTAGCAAGAGCCACCCCTAACATAACATTCATTTGTCAAAGGTATAAGTCAGCAAATGTCAAGGAGTGAATAATAGAACTCCACTGACTTCACATTCACACAGGAATTTGGCAAGATAAGTCTGGTAGTCCAAGAGGAGTGACGTTTAAAGTTGGGTAATATTTTAAACTGTGATAAGGGAAGGCATTTTATTAGGTGTGTTTTACTGACATCCTCTGTGGACAACGAACTACTTTTCTCTCTTCAACTAATTCATATGTAACACCCAGTACCCATGCGGTCCACTCCTGGACTCTGCTTTTGTCATATAGTATATGCTTCGTGATGCTGTTTTAATAGAGTGGTCTGACAAGAGACAGCACTCAAAAATACTGCTAAACTGGTAGTTCTCTGCACCTTTTATCAGAGTAGTGTGCTTGACAACAATGGTGATTGGCCTGTGAGGAAATCTTAATTTAAAAGCGGGTTCAGCACTTCCTCTAATCCTGACTTGACGGTGGGTGGGTGCTGCTGCTGCTTCCCATGTTCCTTCCTACTGATGTATAAGTGAAATCACAGTGTGGTACAGAAAGGACCATTTGAAATTTTCTACCCCAAAGAACGCTTTCCTCACCGACACCAGAATCAAGTTTCCAGGGTGATAATTTACAGTCTACTTTAAGTTTCTAGCTTCCTATGCTATGGAGTCTTCAAAACAGAGCCATGGACTGACAGCATTATGATCTCCATATCATTTCTATGATATCCCACCCATCTGGTTATCTCCTGAACCTAAAATAAGTCCTCTGAAAACATATCCTATTGTTTCTGACTACTTGTAATTATAAAATGAGCCAAATCAGATAATAAAATACTTTCCATTGGCAATCTTTGCCAAGAATGTTAAATCTAATAATGCAGTTAAGGAACACTTAACCAAAAAATGTAATTGTTGGGTTTTTTTTTTTTGCCTAAATAATCATAAAAGGGCAAAATACTTTTAAAAAATCTGTTTTTTAATATTGAGGTCCAGCTCCAGTATGTGACCATCCTCTTTTCATTTTCTTCTCTTAATAAAAACTGGTATCTCACACTCTGTTCCACACAGACTTTAGCATCATCAGATTTACATGTATAGCAGAAATTCTTTTATCTCCTACAACAGACTGCTAATTGAAAAACAAACTGCCTGACGCGCCTCATTTTTTAAGTGTAATGGTCCTGTAATATACAAATTTTGATAAGTACAGTTGAGGTGTTGGTAGCTAGATTGAGGCATTGCCTTTCATTTTGTTCATTTATTTAGCATGCATCTCTGTGTGCATGTGCATTTATGAATATATGCACGAGGGTGGAATAGCCTGGCTAGAGGTTGACATTGGGTGACTTTCTCAACTGCTCTTCACCTTCTTTTTTCAGATGGGATCTCTCACTGAACCTGAAGCTCATTGATTTGTTACACTGCTTGGCTACCAAGATCCAGAGATCCCCTTGTCTTCTCTAACACAGCACTAATTTTATAGGTACACGCTACCACCACCCCCAGCTTTTTATTAATGATGTTAAAGATCTGAACTCAAATTACCATGCCTGACCAGTAAACACTTTGTCTACAGACTCATGTCTTCTGCCTCTTGTCCTCTTTTTTTTTAATGTAGACCCATGAGGCATCCCCTAAATCCTTCTACATTATTAACAGTTTCCCTAATGTCCACTTCTTAAATTTTCTTCAGCAACTTATGTTTACTAGACATTGGACTTATTTGTAAAATGGTCACAATTTCATTTATTCTACAAATATACACATTACCAATATTCTCTCCACGAGTCTCTTGAGTCAGGGTCTCTCACTGAATCTGGGCTAAGCCAACAAGCCCCAGTGATCCTTTCTGTTCCTCTCCCCATAATACTGGAGTCACAGGCACATACCATCACGTTCAGCTTTTTCTGTGGGTTCTGAGGATTTGAAATGGGAATTCTTGGCTTATACCTTGGAATTCCCCACTCTAACCACATCGCCTATCACTGAGGATGCTGACGAGGAAGAGCAAGTCAGAGGCTGAGACTCTCTAGTGCTCACTGACTATCGGATACAGCTAAAAAGGTGAGTTCCGGTTCAATGAGAGACTCTGTTTGAAAAGAAAGGTGGGGGCTAACTGAGGAAGCAACTTGATGCTGACCTACATGTGAGCCTACACACATGTGAACATATCCACACTAACAAATACATACATCACATATACCACACCCACATATAACACAAAACACACATTTTAACGATCTTATTGTTATTTCCTTACACAAGTCCATTTCAAGTAAGTTTATAATGTACCTTACATATATTTCCCTCACATTCCACTACTCACATCCTCCTCTTCTCTCTCTATGCCTTTGTTCTACAATTAATAGCACTCTTAAATCTTTATTTTATGCAGTCTTTCAAAATTACTTTTGCCATCCAAATTGTGGCTTTTTGTTCTATCTCAATATACTACCTACATATGTTGACATTTCATTAACTGAACAACGGGTGTTTAATATTGTATAAAAGAGAATGACTTGCTTATCAGTTCCTGCCATCTGGGGGTTGAGTAGTGCCATTCATGTTTATAAGCATGATAAAGTTGAGGTACTAAAGTTGGGAAGCATTTTCTGGGTTCTCGCTATGTTACGACATTTTAAACAGCTATTTCTATTCATTTCTTTTTCTGCAGTGATGTGCTGTTGTGCTCTTGTTTTTCTCATTTCCAATCTCATGGGGTGTAGAGGAGCAAAGCAAAGAGGTCAGATTCAAATGAAGTCATTTTTCCTGTTGCTCATTAGCTGAGCAAGAATCCTCAGAGGCCAGTTTGGGGAGCTGGAGTCTGTCCATGGTCCAGTTTACTTTGGACACACACAACTTCACTCAGAGGCTAGAGACAACAACACCATCTTCTGCCAGACGTTTTGTACATGTGGACCATTGTCATAGAGGTGGGGGAATAACCCAGTGAGAAGAAATGACTCAAGACAATTTCACCTTATGTCAAGAAAAACAAGTGGAAGTGTTGGCCTAGAGTTTCCAAACTCTTCACTTATTGAGGTCTGGGGCTAAAAGTCTGTCTTATTTCTAATAAAGCTGTAAACACTGGATCAAAGAGGCTTTGCAGATTACTTATCAAGCTTTCTACCCTTCATCCTCTCTTTAATGCCGTTTAAGACAAAATCATTTGTGAACTTTTGCAGAGTCAAGAGGCTAAGAAAGGTTTTCACTTAAAAAAATGGCAAAGAATTAAAAATAATAGTTAGGATACATGGAAAATACATGAAGTTCACAAAAACTTGGATTGCAACATTCACCCCATATATTTATGTATCGTCCATGGCTGTTTTCATGCTACATGAACATTTCACAGTAGTCCCAGAGACAAAAATATTTGTTCTCTGGCCCTTTCCATAAAGTTTGGTGCCCCCTCTAACTTTTTCTTATAATAATAAACATTTATGGAATCTTTAACACCTTAAAATTATGCCCTTCCTTATTCCATATCTGCAGATCTTTTTTATCTTAAAATCCTAAGTCAAGTGTGAGATCTCCAAAAGATATTTCTCTTACTATTTTTATAAGATAGTATATGAATCTCTGGATATATTCTCTCATTCCTCCCAGACAGTTAAAACATTTCACTGTGCACACACAGCACATTAGTACAGTACTGCTGGAGGTTTGTATTTTTTTTTTCAACTTGAATCTTTACTCTTTTGAATGATAAAATAAGTGAATTTTGTTGAAGGCTGGTAATTAAAATCCCATTCAGTGAAAAAGGAAGCAAACCCAATTATGTCACATTATTAATAAATTCAAATTACTGTTTTTTCCAGACGAGTCAAGTGACTTGAACACCTTATTTGTTTTTCAGAATATAAGGAATGGTTGAAATAAATCACTCAGGATATGGTATCACACCCTGTGTAGATGCCATTAACAAGCCATCTGTCTACAAATTAAGACTATATTTCTCAATGAGGATGGCTCCCTGCAAATTAAGAATGTTATTTCCCAAAAAGGAAGTGCCCTGCTGGGAACCCCACAGGAGTGTGGTAGAGAGCTTCCAACGCCAGACAGTCTCAGAAATGGAGAATTGTGGCCTACATCTTGAGATGCCACACACACACACACACACACACACACACACACACACACATCCATTTTACTCCTTGTGGTGGATGGATAGGAAGCGAAGGAAATGTTTAGCTTCTTTCTGAAGCACAACTCAAATGAACATTCTGGTATAAGGAGTTGATTCAAGAGATAATACCAGGGAACAGCAGTCCAGATATGAGCAGAGCTATAGGGGGAAAGAAAGTTCAGTCGTTACCTTTCTCTTGCTATGACAAAACATCATGACCAAGACATCTTATGAAAGTGTTCAGCAGCAGATTGAAATAGATGCTGAGACTCACAGCCAAACACTGGGTGGAACACAGAAGATCTTGTGGAAGAGCAGGGGAAGGATAGAAGAACACAGAAGGTACAAAAATTCCACAAGAACACCAACAGAGCCAACTAACCGGAGCACAGGGGGGCTTGCAGAGACTGTAGCACCAACCAAAGACCATGCATGGACTGGACCTAGCCCCCCTACAAAGATATAATCTATGGGCAGTTTAGTCTTTATATGGATTTCCTAGTAAGGGGAGCAGGGGCTGTCTCTTACAAGGACTCTGTTGCCTTCTTTTCAACTAATTCCATTTGGCAGGGCTGCTCTGCCAAGCCAAGAGAGTGGAGGATGTGCTCAGTCCTGATGTGACTTGATAAGTTGGGGTGGGTTGGTGGAAGGAGCACCCCTTTTCTGTGGAATAGGGGGTAGTAGAAGGAAGCGGTAGGGAGGGTGGGACCAGGAGGAGAAGAGAGAGAAGATTATGATCAGGATGTAAAGTGAATAAATAAATAAATTTAAAAGAAAACAGAAAAAAAAATAAAGGGAGCTTGATTGAGAATATGATTTCAAAGGGTTAAAGCATGGCAGTAAGGACAGCTGAGAACTCACATCATGATCTACAAGAAGAAGGTAGAGGGCACTTTTGGAATAGCATTAGCCTTTTAAAACCTTAAAGCTAACCCACAGAGACACACCTCCTCCCACAAGTCCATGCTTCATAATCCTTCCTAAACTGCTCCATCAACTGGGGACCTACTATTCAAACATATGAGCCTATAGGGGCCATTCCCATTCAAACCACCACAGCAAGGACAGGTACCTGATCATACACTCCAACTGTGAAAAGCTTGAATATATAACCCCAGTAGGAAATTCAGGAATGGGTTCTGACATAGCTTATTCAAGGAGCTAGTGAACTTCCAGAAAGTTAATGGCCAGTGCCTTTGTCCTTTCTGACTAGAACAGAGCAATCTTTCCAAGTTTCAGAAAAAGTGGCAGAGACGCTGGCAGTTGGAAGCTGGTCAGCAGATACTGAAGAAGCAAGGCCTTGTGGGGTTTAAGTGGGACATTCTTACCATATGCTGCAGCTGAACCATTTGCTGTCATCCACAAAAAGAACATTTTCCTGTTTTCAAGAAGATGGGAATAGTTGGGGTGGATACAAACAGATGTAACCTGCTCTGCATGTCCTTCTATCATGTAGTTTCTGCTTCTTCTGCTACTGTATAATGGAAGTTTTGGTTTCTTTAAAAGCTCAGTTGTGTTACGTAAATGTTTTTTGTTTTAATCCTAAGTGTGGGAGTTTAGTTAGGCTTTAGTTTTGTCCACAGCTTTTAATTGTCCTGTGAGGGGCATGGTCTTTGATAGCTTGTAACTGCCTGCTTCTGTCTCTTGGGGCATAGAAAAGGGGCATGGTCTAGGGCTCTGAAAATATAGATATGAGAACCCAGACAGTGTGGCATGCAGTGGTGGAGTGTGGTAAGTGGAAGTTTAGAGAGACCAGGGATGGTCGGTGTGGCAGTTTAGAGCAGACAGACAGAAAGAAACACTTTGGGGCACAGTGGCTTGGACGAGACTGCTGGATGTATTTGCTGTTGATGGACATTGGTATAGGCCTAAAAGAAGCCATCTACCCTAAGCAGCCGAGATAAGTAAAGGGGTCTGCGTTCTTTCTCCCCTATAACCTCTCTTCTACCTAGGGTTAGGGGGTTGGTTGAAGGGAGGTAGGGGCATAAATACTCCAAATAAAATAGAGTTTTAAAATGAGCACAACAGGATTGGCTACGCTTAAAAACACAACCTGGTCTGAACTCTACATTGTAACTGAATAGTGTGTAGGTAGGACATGGAAACTGATATTGAGGAACACTTGTATATTAGTTACTTTTCTATTGCTGTGATTTAAAAAAACCACAAAGGCAGCTTATAGAAGGAAGGGTTTACTTGGCTTATGGTTCCTTAGGGATACGATTTTCTCATGGTGGGGAAGTATTGCAGCAAGCAAAGCATGGTGGCTGCAGTTGGATGATGAAAACTTACATCTTGAACATCAAGCAGGAATCAAAGAGCAAGAACTAGCAATGGTGAGACGAGATTCTTTAGACTCTCAAAGCCTACTTTTAGTGACACACCTCTTCAACAAGGTCATACATCCCAAACATCCCCAAACAGAGACACTAGCTGGGGACCAAGAATTCAAATGACAAAGCCTGTGGGGGCCATTGTCTTTCATGCCACCATTGCTTGGTTCTTGCTTCAGTTATGCAGATGTGAAACCTTGGCATAAATAACTTTTATTAGATATCTCACTGCTCATTTATAAAATGAGAGTTGCTTTGTTCTTAAATATGCATTTCTCTACAAACAACAGCATACAACCTTTAGATTAAAAAAAGTGAGATACCTGAAATATTTAACTTGTTAAAAAAACAGACAGCTGCTCTCATTGGAGCCTACTGGAGCTCTACCTCTTTATGGTTATGGAAACTGTTAACCTCTTAGATTTAACACACACAATCATGCCTGTACCTTTTGCCTGGACTCATGTTGTTCTCTGTTACTGAACATTCCGGAAGCTGTAAGGCACACTGCTCCAGTTTGGTGTGGGAAGAAAGAAGGCGTACCATTCAATTACATATAATCGTTTGGGTAGTTTATCCTTATCCTTTCAGTAGTTTGAATTAATCTGCAATTAAACCCCAAATGGCATACTCTTTACTCACTAATATATACATATCCAGAGATGGCATAAACAAAGCTTGTCCACCCTGGAAAAGAGCCAGAGATATTACAGTATCAGTATGTATAATATCAATTTATAGATATTTATTGCATATGAATTTTGCTTCCATTATAAATATGATATAAACATATATAACAGCAACAAAAGAAAAAGATGAGGATGAATTTTTTTTAGAAAATGTTTTAAGACTTTAGATCTGTAAGCTTTTTATTACATATATTGTATATTTGCATCTTTTCTTTCTCACATACACATTCATACAAGCATGCACAAACATACCTCTTTTTTATTTTTATTTTTTACAAACATACTTCTATACCTAAAGGACTTAAGAGTTCTTGTGATCTAAGGGCCACCCAAAGTAGGCACTTTACAGTTTACTTTGGCAATATATCTATTTGTCCCAAATTATAATAACACATTTGTTTTATTTTTTTTAATGTGTGTGTGTGTTTGTCAGCTGCCCACAAGGTCAGAAGGGGGCATCACAACCCCTGGAGATGGGAGTTACCATAAGAATTTATGGACTGGCTGAAGGGATCTGAATTATACTCATCTGATAGAGCAATAAGTACTGTGAACCAGCGAGCCATTCTCCAGTCCACAAATTGTTTCTTGTAGTTCTATCACCATGTTATAAGCTATGGCACTCCAGTCTAGCTTCATGTTCAGTTTGTTGTACTTCCAAGTTGGGTGAAGTTTGAATAATGAATCTAGTGCAGTTTTTTTAGTTGAGTTCTAATTTTCAGTGAACACATTCTCTTTTATATTTATTATAAGAGCATGCACACATTAAGAATGTGTGCCACATCCTGGTGGCCTCTAGAGACTGACCAAATTGGGTCATCAACGAAGTAATGAGAGAAAGAGAGAGAGAGAATGAATGAGAGAGAATATGCTTATATGGGATTGGGTGGTCAGGGCTCTTAGAGAACCTGCAGCACACTGGAAGCTTAGCATCTTTGTTATATACAGTTGAACAGGAGGCACAGTTATTGCATACAACTGAGCAGGGAAGCAGGATTAGCTAACCTCAGTAGGGGCAGTCTCTGTAGGGAAGAGCTCTTCAGGCTGGAAACAACCCAGGGGGACATGGAAGTTATGCTGGATATTTTCTGCACAAACTCTGAACCAGAGAAGAGCTTTGCCATCCCTCTGAGCCTTACCCAAGGAAGGCTTTGTCACTGCCATGCTGCTGTATTGGCGTCCTTGACATGGCTGTGCTTTCGTCAATAATGTGCTTGCATTTAGTACTTCACTTGCTTCCTAAAAACAAAAATCTAAAATTTCTTGGTGATTAACAGGTTTTAGATGGCCTGTGTGATTCTTGGAATTGTCTTCATATGTTTTCAAAGAAAAGAATACTGTGACTCATGAAGGTGCACGTGTATGCTCATACACATGAAGACCAGAGGTCAACCTTAGGTATCCTTCCTCAGGAGCCATCCACTTTGATGAGGTTGGGTCTTTCACTGGGACCTAGGGCTCACAGATAAGACTTGGGTGGCTGGCCAGCAAGCCCCAGGGATCTGTGTGCCTCTTCTTCCCCAGTGCTGGCATTTCAAACACATACCACTATATCTGGCTTTTCCTAAGATTTCACAAGAATGAATCTAATCTATCTGAAAGTAATGCCATTTTGTTCTCTCCTTCATTTACTCTCCCACCATTTATTGAGCCACTATCATTGATTTTGTGTTGTGGGCATAGATGCAAATGTCAAGAGGGTACAACCACTTGTATTCAAGTGGGACAATGTGAGTGCAGAAAATCCCTCATAGATGCTGAAAACACATGCCCATAATCTACAGCCACATTCCAGTGTACACAGCCTGGCTTTGTATCTTTAATGGATGATCAGGTTTTCTATTTCTCCTTAGCTTAATTTAGAATTCTATCCTACAAATAAATCCTTTCTTTCAGCTTAAAAAATGTTTGGATAGAAAATGGTTAACATTTCTTTTGCTAAGTGCAAATGGCTCTATTTCTTGTTTATCTTGAGAAAAAAAGTAACACATTGTTTTAAGAATACCAAAGCATGGGCCATCTAAACTGGAAATCTTTCTATAAATCTTATCTACTCTGACATAAAAGGTGAGTAATTTGGTATTTGTACTTTAGAACTTTTTCTTTTGTGTATTTAGTATTTGCTTCAAAAGTAGGAGAAACTCAATGTTGTGTTTTTTCTGTGTCAAAACATGGGGCAGTAACTCATCCTTAGGAGACTGCAAAGTGTTCCATTGTCATGAATCTGGTTTTGTCCACATAGTCAGTCCTTTCTTCACAGTTTTAAGGCAGGTGAAAGGAAACTATTTCTAGAACTGTGAAAAGCTTTATCCTTCACTTTCTTCTTCACTCTCCAAACAGATCCCTATCTGTAATAATCACTTGGGTCTGTTTATTCTTCCTTTAAAAATCCTTTATAACAAAGCCCAGAAGAACAGAGAGTGTGCTCAAGGAGCTGTCAGGTGAGTGTTCTATGTTCGTTCACCTGTTTTTCTCTCTGTTAAAATACTCTCTTAGGATATACAGTCTTTGCTCAGTTTTAACACAGTTTATGCTGCTAGGTAGAAGGCACAGAGCATTAGAGCTAGTGGAACAGGAACTGTAGATCAATCTCCCTTTTCTCTTCTTTGTAGCAAAATACCTACCCATAAGCCCTATTAATCTTGGTTTCATTTCCAGGGAACACCATTTCGTAGGGTGTCCAAAAAGAAAATAAATGTCAAATAGTATAAATGAGTTCATACTACAGGTTTAAGAAGAAACATTTTTGTTGTTGTTTTTTAAAGGTTTTTCAAGACAGGGTTTCTCTGTGTAGCCTTGGGTGTCTTGGACTAGCTTTGTAGACCAGGCTAGCCTTGAACTCACAGAGATCTGCTTGTCTCTGCCTCCCTGAATGCTGGGAATAAAGGTGTGCACCACCACACAGCTTTAGAAACATTCTGTTCAAATTATTCCTTTGGTAAAAGCAGGATTGTATCAGCCAAGGGCTCTCCCCTGTGCAATTTTCAGGTCTTTCTTCCTTCCTTCAACTCTCCTCTCACTTTTACAACCTGCACTAGGAACTAATGCCACTCTCAGATTTTTGTCATTCTATCAGAAGTCACAGAGCATACATTCTCCCCCCCCCCTCAACAAACATGGCCTCCCTACCGTCTCTATGCAGTTGGGAAGATCTTCCATTCCCTTGGGAAATAATAAATAAAATGTGTTGAGATAAAGATCATAGTTTTCTTCTGGTCCCTGAGAACAGATAAGTCAGCAACACATGCAAGTCAGATCTCCTTTAGCCAAACACAAAACAAATGTACAACGTGGCTTTTAAATATGTAAATCACTTTCTGTGGCATTCACTCTATTTCCAAGGGAGTTCCTAAATCTTAAAAATATCCCTAGTGAGAGATTTCCGCAGCCTACATTCCTTGGCTTAAGCCAGACCATGTTTCTCCTGTCTTCATTAAGAGTTCATAATTTCAGTGAATTTACAACTACTCTTATGCATGTATATAGAGGAAGATGTAGAAAAACATGGCCTGCTGACACACCAAATTCCTAACAGAAGTCAGCTTAGCAGAAGAAATGAGAGAGGGTGAAGGAGGTAAGAAGACAACATACCTATTCCCAAACTTCGGCTTACAATGTTTCCAAGACCTCAAAGCAGCTCTGATCCCAGGACCATGCATGGAAAGGCTCCACATTCAACTTCTCCAGGCAACCCCTTCACTGTAGACCTCACATCTGGCTGTCTGGGATAGGAAGCAGAACTGCTTGGTCCTCTCCCGTCCTTCTTCTTCAAAACTATTTTTCAACTTTTGTTTTGAAATAATTTGACACGTTGAAAAGTTTCAAAGACACTATAAAGAATTGCTGTATATTATTACCCAAGTTCTACCAAAGCCAACACACTATCCCACATGCTTCGCTATTCTTCTGGTATAAAATTGACTGTTCTTTTTAAATACACACACACACACACACACACACACACACACACACACACACAAATGAATGCCTAATGCATAAGATTTTTTTTATTTTAATCCATTTTCTTTACACCTCTTTCCATTGTGCTTTGATCAACATATTTGTAGGTCAGCACTTCTAATACAGCTGGGACCTGGACCTAAAATGGACCCATGCACCCCACAACACCAATCCAAGTGCTCTCTGCTCTCCTCTTGCATTATAAAATACAGTAACCTAAGAATGGCAGGGTCACTGTGACCTACAACATAGTCAAGAATTCTGCATATTAGAATTGTCTCCCAAACATTGTATACATGTATAAAATTGTCAACAAAACAACCTACAGTAGCAATAAGACCCTCATGGCACTTAGGAACACGTATTCCCCTGAATATTGTAACTTAGAATAGCTAACATTAAGATGAATTTTCTGATGACACAGCAACTGACAGCTCACACCACAAGACATAAATGCAGGGATAGTTAATGTCCATCTTATATCTAAACACAAACAGCAAATCAAAGAGAAATCACTAAAGATCCATTAATTGGTTGAGTAGCAAACAAAATGGCAGGTGAAAATCAGTGTGAGTAACACTGGGCTGATTATAATTTCACCTCAACATTTCCTACCTAATGGATCTTACACAAGATACATAATCCCTCAGTACTTTAGCTTCCTCATCTGAAAAAAAAATGGGGTAATCATCCTGGCCCACAGGATTATAGGTGTTAATACAGTCATGACAAACAGTAGGTTATAATTATTAGTAGTATTGCAACTAATAGATTACAACTAAGGATGATTCATTGAGCTGCACCTACTGAAGATGTTCATGATATTTCTTGTTGGCTGAGCCTCTTAGCTTCCTTCCTCTTTCCCTCCCTCCCTCTCTCTCCCGATTTCTTTACCTTTCTCTTTTCTTTCTTTCTTTCTTTCTTTCTTTCTTTCTTTCTTTCTTTCTTTCTTTCTTTCTTTCTTTCTTTCTTTCTTCTCTCCCTTCCTCTCTCTTTTCTTTTCTTTTCTTTTCTTTTCTTTCTTAGGTAGAGTCTCAGGCTGGCTTCAAACTCACTATCTAGCCTAAGCTGACTTCACACTCCTCAAAGAATTATCCTGCTTTTGCCTCTTGATTGCTGGGATTAAAGACATGCACCACCACATTTTTTTAAAGTGTAGTTCTATATAAGAATGCATTAAAAACAATTTCATCAAGGAATATAAAATTTTAGTTCAATAGCATAAGTTCAAGACACTTATTTCTATAATATGGTACTAAATTTACTAACAGTGTATTATATTCTCAAAAAATGTTCTGCTTAGGGCTCTGAGATGGCTCAGTGATTAAAAACACTTACTGATCTGGTGGAGAACCATGATTCAGTTTCCAGCACCCACAGAGTGACTCACAGCCATCTGTAACTCCAATTCTGGGTAATCCAATGTTTTCTTCTGATGTCCACAGGTTCTAGGTACACATGTGGTACACATACATACATACATACATACATACATACATACCACTCATACTTGTGAAATAAAAAAAATTTCTATGCTAGGTACAGTACTGCATGCTTTAATCCCAGCACTTGGAAAGCAGATGCAAGTGGATCTTTGTGAGTTTGAGCCCAGCCTGGTCTACACAGCGAGTTCCATGACAGCCAGGGCTACATCATAAGACTGCCTCAAAAATTGTTCTCCATCATGTTTCACAGGAAGAAGTAATACTAGTTCACTGTCAATTGAAAATAATTTATTATTATTTTAGTTTTTACAATTCATTTTATATCCTGATTGTAGCACTTTCCCTCAACTCCTCCTAGTCCCAGCATCCCTCCAACTTCCCCTCTATCCCCGTCCCCTCCAACAGCACCATAGACTGAGAACCAAGCCTTCAAATCACACATCCAGACCAATAGACATTCCATCCCAAGAGGCTTAATTTACTTATACCTGCAAACTCCCCTTCCTCTCTTTTAGACAGTCTCAAATAAGTTCAGGCTGACCTTACATTCATTGTGTAAGTGAGATGCCCTCCAACTCCTGATCTTCCTGCTTCTGTGTCTACCTCATGACTACTATGATTAATACAGATGATATTTTATTTTCTTTCCTTCCTTTCTTTTTCTGTCATTTTGAGACAGGGTCTCATGTAGCCTAGACTGGCCTCAAATTTCTATGTAGTGAAGGACGAACTTTATCCTACCTAAACTTCCCAAGATCTGGGATTAAACTACCATACATGGCTACAAAGTCCCCTTTTCTTTCTTTTTTTTTTTTTTTTGACTTTTATTTATTTATTTATTATTTTTCTTTTTTTGTTTTTTTATTAATGCTTATATTTTCATTTATTTATTTATTTTTGCTGTTGCTTTTTTATTTTTAATTTTTCATTAATTACACTTTATTCATTTTGTATCCCCCCATAAGCCCCTCCCTCCTCCCCTCCCAACCCCACCCTCCCTCCCCTTTCTGCATGCATGCCACTCCCCAAGTCCACTGATAGGAGAGGTTCTCCTCTTCTTTCTGATCTTAGTCTATCAGTTCTCATCAAAAGTGGCTGCATTGTCCTCTACTGTGGCCTGGTAAGGCTGCTCCCCCCTCAAGGGGAAGTGATCAACGAGCAGGCCAATCAGATTATGTCAGAGGCAGTCCCTCTTCCCATTACTATGTAACCCACTTGGACACTGAACTGCCATGGGCTACACCTGTGCAGGGGTTCCAGGTCATCTCCACAAATAGTCCTTGGCTGGAGTATGATTTTCTGGGAAGTCCCCTGTGTTCAAATTATCTTGTTCTGTTGCTCTCCTTGTGGAGTTCCCTTCCCCTCCAGCTCTTACTATTTCCCACTTCTTACATAAAATTCCATTCACTCTGCCCATCAGTTGGCCATCAGGCTCAGCATCTGCTTTGACAGTCTATACTGCAGAAGCTTTCAGAGGCCCTCTGTGGCAGGTTCCAAGGTTGTTTCCTGTTTTCTTCTGGCTTTCAGAGGCCCTCTGTAGCAGGTTCCGTGGTTGTTTCCTATTTTCTTTTTCTTCTGATGTCCATCCTCTTTGCCTTTCAGGATGGGGATTGAACATTTTAGTTAGGGTCCTCTCTTTTGCTTAGTTTGTTTAGATGTACAGATTTTAGTGGGTTTATTCTATATTGTATGTTTATATGAGTGAGTATATACCATGCGTGTCTTTTTGCTTCTGGGACAACTCACTCAGGATGATCCTTTCCAGGTCCCACCATTTACCTGCAAATTTCATGATTTCCTTATTTTTCATTGCTGAGTAATACTCCATTGTATAGATATACCAAAGTTTTTGCATCTATTCTCTAGTTGAGGGGCATCTGGGATGTTTCCAGCTTCTGGCTATTACAAATAAAGCTGCTACAAACATGGTTGAGCAAACGTCCTTTTTGTGTACTTGTGCCTCTTTTGGGTATATGCCTAGGAGTGGTATGGCTGGATCTTGAGGAAGCACTATTCCTAGTTGTCTGAGAAAGCGCCAGATTGATTTCCAGAGTGGTTGTACCAGTTTACATTCCCAGCAGCAGTGGAGAAGGGTTCCCCTTTCTCCACAACCTCTCCAACATGTGTTGTCCCTTGAGTTTTTCATCTTGGCCATTCTGATGGGTGTAAGGTGAAATCTCAGGGTTGTTTTGATTTGCATTTCCCTAATGGCTAATGAGGTTGAGCATTTCTTTAAGTGTTTCTCTGCCATTCGATATTCCTCTGCAGAGAATTCTCTCTTTAGCTCTGTTCACCATTTTTTTTAGTAGATTACTTGGTTTATTGCTTTTCAGCTTGTTTAGCTCTTTATATATATTGGATATGAGTCCTCTGTCAGATAAAGGGTTGGTGATGATTCTTTCCCAATCTGTAGACAGTCGCTTTGTTTTGATGACGGTGTCCTTTGCTTTACAGAAGCTTTTCAATTTCATGAGGTCCCATTTATTGATTGTTGCTCTTAGAGCCTGTGCTGTTGGTGTTCTGTTCAGGAAGTTTTCTCCTGTACCAATGAGTTCTAGGGTATTCCCCACTTTTTTTTCTAGCTGATTTAATGTGTCTGGTTTTATGTTGAGGTCTTTGATCCACTTGGACTTCAGTTTTGTGCAGGGTGATGAGTATGGATCTATTTTCATTTTTCTACATGTAGACATCCAGTTGGACCAGCACCATTTGTTGAAGATGCTATCTTTTTTCCATTGTATGGTTTTGGGCTCTTTGTCAAAAATCAGGTGTCTGTAAGTGTGTGGGTTTATTTCTGGGTCTTCTGTTCGATTCCATTGATCCACCATTCTGTTTCTATGCCAGTACCATGCAGTTTTTATAACTGTTGCTCTATAGTACAGCTTGAGATCAGGGATGGAGATACCTCCAGAAGATCTTTTATTGTAGAGGATTGTTTTAGCAATTCTCGGTTTCTTGTTATTCCATACGAAGTTGAGAATTTTTCTTTCCAGGTCTGTAAAGAATTGTGTTGGCAATTTGATGGGTATTGCATTAAATCTGTAGAATGCTTTTGGTAAGATGGCCATTTTTACTATGTTAATCCTGCCAAGCCATGAGCATGGGAGATCTTTCCATCTTCTCATATCTTCTTCTAATTCTTTCTTCAGAGACTTGAAATTTTTTTCATACAAGTCTTTGACTTGCTTGGTTAGGATTACACCAAGGTACTTTATGTCATTTGTGGCTATTGTGAATGGTGTTGTTTCTCTAATTTCTTTCTCAGCCATTTTGTCTTTTGTATACAGGAGCGCTACTGATTTTTTTGAGTTAATTTTGTATCCGGCCACTTTGCTGAAGGTGTTTATCAGCTGTAGGAGTTCCCTGGTAGAGTTTTTGGGGTCACTCATTTATACTATCATATCATCTGCAAATAGTGATAATTTGACTTCTTCCTTTCCCATCTGTATCCCCTTGATCTCCTTCAACTGTCTTATTGCTCTAGCAAGGACTTCCAGCACTATGTTGAAGAGATATGGAGAGAGTGGGCAGCCTTGTCTTGTCCCTGATTTCAGTGGGATTGCTTTAAGTTTCTCTCCGTTCAGTTTGATGTTGGCTATAGGCTTGCTGTATATCGCCTTTACTATGTTTAGATATGTGCCTTGTATCCCTGATCTCTCCAGTACTTTAAACATGAATGGATGTTGGATTTTGTCAAATGCTTTTTCAGCATCTAGGGAGATTATCATGTGAATTTTTTTCTTTCAGTTTGTTAATATGGTGGATCACATTGATGGATTTCTGTATATTGAACCACCCCTGCATACCTGGGATGAAGCCTACTTGGTCATAGTGGATAATATCTTTGATATGTTCTTGGATTCGGTTTGCAAGTATTTTGTTAAGTATTTTTGCATCAATGTTCATAAGGGAGATTGGCCTGAAGTTCTCTTTCTTTGTTGAGTCTTTGTGAGGTTTAGATACCAAGGTGATTGTGGCTTCATAGAATGAGTTTGGTAATGTTCCTTCTGCTTCTATTTTGTGGAATAGTTTGAAGAGAATTGGAGTTAGCTCTTCTTTGAAGGTCTGGTAGAATTCTGCGCTGAAGCCATCTGGTCTTGGGCTTTTATTGGATGGGAGACTTTTGATGACTGCTTCTATTTCTTTGGGGGATATAGGACTATTTAATTGATTTACCTGGTCCTGATTCAGCTTTGGTAAGTCAAATCGATCAAGAAAATTGTCCATTTCATTTAGGTTTTCAAATTTTGTTGAGTATAGACTTTTGAAGTAAGTCCTAATGATTGTTTGGATTTTCTCAGTGTCTGTAGTTATGTCCCCCTTTTCATTTCTGATTTTGTTGATTTGGGTGGTGTCTCTCTGCCTTTTAGTTAGCTTGGCTAAGGGTTTGTCGATCTTGTTGATTTTCTCAAAGAACCAGCTCTTGGTTTCTTTGATTCTTTGAATTGTTTTATTTGTTTCTAATTGATTGATTTCAGCCCTGAGTTTGATTATTTCCAGCCGTCTACTCCTTTTTGGTGTGTCTGCTTCTTCTTTTTGTAGGGTTTTTAAGTGGGCCATTAAGTTGCTTGAATGAGCTGTCTCGAATTTCTTCTTGAAGGCACTTAGTGCTATGAACTTTCCTCTTAGCACTGCTTTCATTGTGTCCCACAAGTTTGGTTATGTTGTGTCTTCATTTTCATTGAGTTCTAGAAAGGCTTTAATTTCTTTCTTTATTTCTTCCCTGACCCAGCTGTCATTTAGTAACAAGTTGTTCAGTTTCCATGTGTGTGTAGGCTTTTTGCTATTTCTGTTGTTGTTGAAGTCCAGCTTTATTCCATGGTGATCAGACAGGATACAAGGGATTATTTCAGTCTTCTTGTATCTGTTGAGGCTTGCTTTGTGACCAACTATATGGTCTATTTTGGAGAAGGTTCCATGAGGTGCTGAGAAGAAGGAATATTCTTTTGTGTTTGGGTGTAAAGTTCTGTAAATGTCTGTGAGGTCCATTTGATTCATGACCTCTGTCAGAGATATTGTTTCTTTGTTTAATTTCTGTTTTGTTGACCTGTCCTTTGTTGAGAGTGGGGTGTTGAAGTCTCCCACTATTAATGTGTGGGGATCTATATGTGGTTTAAATTTTATCAATGTTTCTTTTACAAATGTGGGTGCTCTTGTATTTGGGGCATAGATGTTCAGGATTGTGATGTCTTCCTGGTGGAATTTTGCCTTGATGAGTATGAAGTGTCCTTCCTCATTTCTTTTTATTAATTTTGGTTGAAAGTGTATTTTATCAGATATTAGAATGGCTACTCCTGCTTGTTTCTTGGGTCCATTTGCTTGGAAAGTCATCTTCCAACCTTTTACCCTCAGGTAATGTCTATCTTTGTGCCTTAGGTGTGTTTCTTGTATGCAACAGATTGCTGGGTTTTGTTTACGTATCCATTCTGTTAATCTGTGTCTTTGTACTGGAGAGTTAAGTCCATTGATGTTGAGAGAGATTAATGACCAGTGGCTGTTAGATCCTTTGATTTTGATGTTGGCTATGTTCATAGGGTTGTGTGCTTGGTTGCTTTGTATTTTGCTGTAGTAAGGTTAATTATTTCCTGTGTTTTCTTGACAGAAGCTAATTTTCTTGGGTTGTATTTTCCCTTCCAGTGTCTTCTGTAATGCTGGATTTGTGTGTAGGTATTGTTGAAATTTGGTTTTGTCATTGAATATCTTGTTTTCTCTGTCTATGAGGACTGAGAGTTTTGCAGGGTATAGTAGCCTGGGTTGACATCTGTGTTCTCTTAGGGTCTGCATGATATCTGTCCAGGCCCTTCTGGCTTTCATAGTTTCTGTTGAAAAGTCAGGTGTGATTCTAATGGGTTTGCCGTTATATGTTACTTGGCCTTTTTCCCTTGCAGCTTTTAGTATTTTTTCTTTGTTCTGTATACTTACTGTTTTGATTATTATGTGGCGGGAGGATTTTCTTTTCTGGTCAAATTTGTTGGGTGTTCTGTAGGCCTCATGTATCCTTACTGGCTTCTCCTTTAACTTGGGGAAATTTTCTTCGATGATTTTGTTGAAAATATTTTCTGGGCCTTGGAGAAGGGAGTCTTCTTTTTCCTCTATTCCTATTATTCTTAGATTTTGTCTTTTCATATTGTCTTGGATTTCTTGGACGGTTTATGTCAGGAATTTTTTGGATTTAACATTTTCTTTGACAGATACATCGATTTCTTCCATTGTATCTTCTACACCTGAGATTCTTTCTTTCATTTCTTGTATTCTGTTGGTTATGCTTACTTCTGTAGTTCCTGTTTTCTTCCCTAAATTCTTCCTCTCCATTATTTCCTCCATTTGTGTTTTCTTTAATTTTTCTAGTTCTATCTTCAGGTCTTGAGTTGTTTTGTTTACTTCCTTCACCTGTCTGCTTGTATTTTCCTCTTTTTCTTTTAGTTCCTTCATCTCTGTCTCTTTTATTTCTTTCAGTGATTTAATTATTTCTTCTCTGAAGGCCACAAGCTGTTTGGCTGCATCTTCCCATATTTCTTCACGATGGCCCTAATCTGCTTGTCTTTATCTTCCTCCATTTCTTTACGGATAGCCATGATCTGTTTGGTTTTATCCTCCTCTAATTCTTTACGTATTTTATCTGTTTCCTCTATTATCCTCTTCATCACCATAGTTGTAAGGTCATCTTCTTGATTTTCTATTATGCTGCATTGTTCAGGGCTGTTCGCCCCTGGATGGCTGGGTTCTGGAGATGCCGTATTGCTCTCTTTTGTTGGTTGAGCCTTTACACTGACCTCTACCCATTGGGCTGATTTAGGTATTGGCTGTTAGTTTCTGTGCTTCCTGGAGTCCTGAGGTAGGGAGTATCCCCTTGGCAGGAAGATGATTTTTCCTGAAGGAGTCCTTCTCTGCTTTTTGGTTATGGTCACTGTATGGCCAGTGTTTCTCAGGAGTTGCCACTGCTCACCTCAGGTTTATAGCTCTGAGTAGTAGCTGTGGTCTATGTTAGGCAGGGGGGGATCTCCTCTTACCCATAGAATTTCTCAAGACAGCTGCCCCACTGCTGGGTTTCTTGTTATAAATTTAGTGTGCTGCTGCTCACTAAATTTCCATGTACAGTCCTCTTGAAGAAACTGCTGATTCCCTAGCTGTGGGGTTTTCTCCCAACAGGGAAACTCAGTCTGTTATCCTGGGGCGCACAGTTCTGTCCAGGAAAGTGGGAGGTGCACTCAGCAAGTCTCTGTGCCAGAGGCTGATTGCTCCGCTCTGGACCTGGAGAATGTGCACCTAGGTTGAGTTGGCGCCTGGGGGCACTGCTCTGGTCTGGAGGCTGGGTGCCTCACTCTGGACCAGAAGCTGTGTGTCTCTGTCTGGAATGGCGGCTGCAGGCACTCCTCTGGTCCAGACACTGTGGGTGCAGCCCTCCTGAAGGACCAGGGATTCCCGCAGTTTTGACAGTCTAGTTAGGGTTAACTGGTTGATCCTTGGCATAGTATCTGAGGGCTGCTGTTATGGCTCTCTGGCTTTTGTAGGTCCGAGGATGCAGCTGTGTGTCCCAGTGCCCTAGGGGAACTCAATAATGGCGGCAGAGCACAGCGCTCCTGCCTGTACTAGAGTCTGCGTGAGTCCAGGAAGTGTTCTGGTGCTGGGTGTCCCAAGCGTTAGAGCTGCTGACCCCCTCCGCTGGGGGTTTCCTCCTGCCAGAGACACGCAGTCTGGTGCCCTGGTGCCCTGGTGCCCACAGTTCTATCTGAGGCGGTGAATCAGGCGCGCAGGCAGGGCTCCGTGCAGGCACCTGTGTCCTGGTTCTGGGTCCGGGCTGGCTCTTGGGGCACCCGCGGAACCCGAGTCTTTTCCAGGGGATGTCTGGGTAACCTGAGGTCCGTCCCTATCGTTTCCTGCTCCGTGGGGTTATCTCTCGACTGGGAAATCCAGGCTATGGTGTTGTGGGCCCACAGTTCAGTCTGGGACAGTGACCAGATCATGCTGGGGTGTAGCTCTGGGCTGGTGACCAAGCGCCTGGCGGAATCGGGATCTCTTCCGCGGTTTAGCTGGGTGAGTTAAAGCTGATTGAATCCCTCACCGTGGGGTATCCTCTCACCTGTGAAACACAATCACTTGTGTTTTATGGCCGTGAGTTCTGATTGCTGGTCACTGTGCCAATCCTGCTGTGCTGCTCCTCAGAATGAGAGTTCTCCCAGCACCGCCATCTTGCCCCACCCCCTTATTTTTCTTTTTAGTTACAATTTGTTAACTCTGTGTCCCAGCTGTATCCCGCTCCCTCATTCCCTCCCCCTCCCCAACTCCCTCCCTGGTCTCCTCCCTGCCCCTTTCCAAATCCACTGATAGGGGAGGACCTCCTCCCCTTTCATTTGACCCTGTTTTATCAGGTATCTTCAAGGCTGGCTGCAAAGTCCTCCTCTGTGGCCTAACAGGACTGCTCCTCCCCTGGGGGGGGAGGTCAAAGAGCCTGCCCTTGAGATCCTGTTAGAAAAGTCCGTGTTCCCCTTACTTTGGAAAACTACTTGGTTACTGAGCTACCACGGTCCACATCCAAGCAGAAGTTCTATGTTATATCCATAGATGGTCCTTGTTTGAGTGTCAGTCTCAGAAAAGACCCTGTGCCCGGATATATTTGGTACTTGTAGAGCTCCTATCCTTTCCATATCATACTAACTCCCCTTCTTTCATATGATTCCCTGCACTCTGCCATGGTTTGGTTATGAGGGGAACAGCCTAGAACTCATTGGCACAGGAGACAACTTCCTGAACAGAACACCAAGAGCACAAGCTCTAAGAGCAACAATCAATAAATGGGACCTCATGAAACTGAAAAGCTTCTGTAAAGCAAAAGACACAGTCATCAAAACAAAACGACTGCCTACAGATTGGGAAAGAATCTTCACCAACCCTTTATCTGACAGAGGGCTAATATCCAGTATATATAAAGAACTAAAGAAGCAGAAAAGCAACAAACCAAGTAATCCACTTAAAAAATGGGGAACAGAGCTAAACAGAGAATTCTCGAAAGAGGAACATCAAATGGCAGAGAAACACTTAAAGAAATGCTCAACCTCATTAGTCATTAGGGAAATGCAAATCAAAACAACCCTGATATTTCACCTTACACCCATCAGAATGGCCAAGATGAAAAACTCAAGTGACAACACATGCTGGAGAGGTTGTGGAGAAAAAGGAACCCTCCTCCATTGCTGGTGGGAATGTAAACTGGTACAACCACTTTGGAAGTCAATCTGGCGCTTTCTCAGACAATTAGGAGTAGTGCTACCTCAAGACCCAGCTATACCACTCCTAGGTATATACCCAAAATTTGCTCAAGTACACAACAAGGACATTTGTTCAACCATGTTTGTAGCAGCTTTATTTGTAATAGCCAGAACTTGGAAACAACCCAGATGTCCATCAACAGAGGAATGGATTCAGAAATTGTGGTATTTTTACACAATGGAATACTACTCAGCAATCAAAAGGGAGGAAATCATGAAATTTGATGGCAAATGGTGGGATCTAGAAAAGATCATTCTGAGTGAAGTATCCCAGAAGGAGAAAGACAAACTTGGTATATACTCGCTTATATAGACCTCCAAGATATGATAAACATAATGAAATCCACACACCTAAAGAAGATAATCAAGTAAGTGGACATGGGTGAAGATGATCAATCCTCATTTAGAAAGACAAATGGGATGTGCATTGAATGTATGACAGGAGTCTACCGCAAAAGGCATCTGAAAGACTCTACTAGCAGTGTTTCAAAGCAAAGTCCCCTTTTCTATGTAACATAGTTTCATGTCCTGTGAATCAGTACATGGACATCCTGAAGGAGGAAGGACATTGTTCTACCTACTAGAGTAGTATACTATAGGTTATCTGAATATAGTTTGTTATTGAGTTATCTACACGATACAGAAAAGTTAGAAAAAAAATTTCACTGTGGAAAATTCCACACACCATAACAGTTTTCTTTATTAACACTCCAATCTATGTTTTAAAGTACTCAGAAGCTGAGGTGCTGTGTAGAAAGACAGAAAATAAACAGAGGGGTTATGGAGAGCAAAATGTTGATACTATCCGTCAGTTAACAAAGAGGCCCTGAAGATCAGAAAGTATACATTTCTCAAAAAAAATGTATACTTTCCTAGAAATGCAAATTTATGTCCTTTATGATGAATGATAGCAATATTGTCGGCAAGAAATAAGAGATTACTTTGCAAGAGGTGCTGAAAATCACCATGCAAAAAAGGGACCCTACTTATTCTTATTTTAGCCAAGAGCTAATGGGAAAAATGTGTGGCCCATGCAAAAGAAATCTGGTACTGTCAGAAATTGGACAAATTGGATTCTTTGTAAATGATGCATCATCAAGGCTCAATTCCTGATATCAACTGTCTTCCAAATCACCACTGCATGAAATATCTGCTTTCTGCAAGATTAGCACAACCAAACGGAAACGTGCATATAGACATATATGCATATAAACGTGAATATAGACAGCTAGTATCATTGAAACTGCAAACAAATAAGTACTTTTAAATATCTGATTAATCAGCAGACTGGAAACTTGTCAAACTTTTGGATTTGCCACCTATTCTATGGAAGCATGCCCAGACAGCCTTTGCTAATATAAACATAATAAAAGTTCCTAGAATATAATGCAGATATTGAGAATTTGCATTCTGAAGCTGCTTGGGCTTTGATTTCATTGTTTTTCCTCACATGGCTACCACATTCCAGAACCCGTCATACCCTTAGGAATAAGCTGGGAATGCTTTGCTCCTTGGTTCAACCTGAAGTCCACATATAAAGTTGGAGTGTGAGTATAAACCTTAGTCTGAAAAGAAAAAGGAAACCATCAACAGTATTCTAAGAATTAGTGTCTTTTACAAAATATTTAGCTGACTAGGCCTGTGGGATCTGGACCAAATGTACTTATTTACACTTCCTCCTACATTTACAGTATGATCAGCAAGTTAATTTTATTATGGTATTTATCTCCCTATAGTTTCAAGGGCCTGACATTAGGATTTTTATTGACCCATAACTGCTCAAACTTTTTTTTTTTTTTTGCCACTTTTAGCCTTACAGTTGATATGGAAGGGCATCTACTACCCAATTGCATGTTTATTCCACAGGGCTTGATAAAGCCATTTCTACTTTGAAGTTCAAGGAAGGGACTTGCATATTATTTTTCCTCATTTGCTCCTTTTGTGGGAGATTTGTGTGTGTGTGTGGGGGGGGGTGCTGGTCGGCCACTGCTGCTTTTATAAATAAATGCTCAACCCCGAAATATGACAATCTTCTCCAGGTTTTCCAGCATAAACAGTGGTTTTGATTTCATGTGGTAATTCCACATGATATCATTCTGAATTGTATGCACAGATGAAAATCTAAGGGATTAACATTTGATATAAACTTTAAGATGTTTCATTGCTTGCACAAAGTTCCTTTGACTATTCAATTTTTTTTTTTTTTACTTTAAAATGCACATGAAAATGAAAGAAAGAACATATAATGTCGAGCTTGGCAAAAATGTGGAGTGACTGGTAGGGTTCATGCACTGCTGCTGGAACTGCAATTGAGTGCAAACACTTAGAATAAATGTTGTTGACATGTAATCTGTATGAATACATAAGTAACTTTTGACCTAACAATCTGACTTGTGAGAGTATTCCAAGGAGCATTGTTCACCAGAAGACATGTAGGGGAATCTTAACAGCCCTAACCTGGAAATAGCAACATCAGGACTATTTCCCACAAACATGTAACAATAGAATAGATAAATGGATTCTAACACAATTTAACAGTGGACTAGTAAGGATAAAAAATAAACCCAACTATACAACAACTCAGAGGCATGGTGGAAACATAAAATTAAGCAAATGAAGGCAGAGTCCATAACTACAAAGTCCAGAGTAAGGTAAAATTAGCATAGGATGTCAGATGTTAGAAAAAGTAGTTGAGAAGGTTAACTGGAAACCTATAAAGAAGGAGCTCCAAAAAAGAAGAAAAAACAGCAAGAAGATCCCAGGAGAATTGTAATGTTCTGCTGTTTGGTCTGCCCACTTACTTCAGGATATGTTTACTTGGTGAAAATTCTCCAAGCTGTATTCTTGGCTTATGTACTTTCCTCTATATAAATTGCATGTTCATAAAAACATGCCTTTGTAAATAGCATAAAGGAAGAATCTGGAGTCCAGAATTATTATTACTTTTCACAAGGACATGATTTTGGAGAGATAGTAATGGAAACTGAATGTGGACATTTTTTCTTTTTTCAACACTGAATATCCAGGACCAATCCACAGTGTGTCTCATATAGCAGGTGTTAAATAGACATTGAAAAATGTTTCACAATAGAAAATCCCAAGTGTAATCACACATTCATTGACACTACACGTAAGATATTTATTAATATGTAGCCACCTTCCTGTCTTCATGACAAGTGAATTTAGTATGGTCAAAGAATATGTCATTGCATTAAATTAGAATTACGAATCATGAAGACAAACAAAAGATTTTTTTTTTCTCTCCTATGAATGTCTCCTATAGGAGTCTTAGGATTTTGGATGCTCTGGTTTTACATGGTGTGGAAAGCTAAGCTGCAGTCATTCAGCATTAAAGACTGGAATCCCCCCCCCCATACATACCTAAATGAAACCAGAAAGCCCCGTGACATCAGGAGCAACTTGAAGCTAAAGATTTACAACCAATCTGAACAGTTTGAAGTATACATAAAACAAGTGCAGCACATGAAGGACATGAGATCCGGTTGTCTAGGATCATTAGGTGTTTAAAGCACCATCTGGAAAGAGACTTTTCAGCCAAAGAAGACTCTAAACTTTCCTCTTAAAAGATCAAGGGTGAACTTCACATAATATCAGATGACCCCTCTGCTCAGGCGGTTACCTACCTCTTTCAAAAACTCCTAGTTTGGCTTTGGCTTAAGTGTATCTTTCCCAACTTCTGTTGCAAGAACAGAACATACACAACATACAGCAAAGAGATTTAACCACAAAGAGATGCTTGGCTTACTTTTCACTAGCATCCTGCCAGAATGTGGACATCTTGAGTTGCAAAGCAGGAGTTTTGTTTAGTGTCGCTTTGTCTTTCCTGATCATTAGCAAAACACTCATCTTCTTATCAAAGGATGTTGTGGGGAGGCTTGACTGGAGCTTATGTCTACTTGGGGCTTGAAGTTCTCCATACTGTAACTTTTAAATTTCCCTTTTGATTTCTGAAACGAGGGCGGGAGAAAAGAGAGAATGTGGCCTGGATGAGGAACGGCAACTAGAGGTGTGGGCAGTTAGTGGAGAGCCATCAGCTAACTTGCTTTATCCTCACCCTCAAGTTTATTCTTTAACTTTGCCCTCTTGGCTGTCTCATTTTCTTTCTTTCTTCCTGCCTCTAGCACTGCAACATAATTCATTGTATAAAAAAATGCCATTAATTTACCTCTCTAAGATGCAACTACACAGACACTTGCAAATATGTATATATACACACACATTTTGTGCTCATTATATGGAGTCATTTGGAAAATTTGAATAGGAGCCAAGGAGAAGTTTACAAAGCCACCCTACCGCAGTGAGAAAAGGACTAAGTAAAAATTTCTTATTCAGTTTAAAGGTGCTTTTGGCAAGTCTAAAATATATTTTCCATTCTAAAATCCTTTGGTATTGAAAATTGTACCAATGGTATCAATATACCACATTGCTAACAATCAATCACTCACTCACCCAACCCTAAATGTCTACTTTAATTCTTGATTCCATAAATGTATGTAAGTGCACATATGTATCCATAACATAGGTTTTATTATTTTGTTGTTGTTTCTTGGGCTTTCTTATTGTTTTTGTTTTTGGAAAGCAAGTTGTTGTTGTTTTACACCATCTCATCTCTCTAGGAACTCAATTGAAATATCAGACGTAAGTTGTGTTTATTCAACTCTAACACAATAATGCCAATCTCAAATGTACTTTGAGAAAATTGGGACTTTCATTCTTTCTTTCTCTCCTCTTTAATTAAACCTAAACAATTAATTTGCTGTGTGTCTTTAGCAGAATTAAGATAAACTAGTCAGTGATAAACTGAAATTTAAAAATTCCTCAACAAACTTCAGCATGGATACAGTGAATGGATTCCAGCAATGAAATTGTCTTCTCTCACTTCATTTTTTGTTTGTTTTGGTTTGCTTTGCTTTCAATTGTCAGTGCCCACTAAGGTACAGAAATCCAAAGTTATTTTCCTTCCTCCTCCTTTCTTTCCATGTCATAATGTTGGTTGAAAATGTTTGCAAAATGCTTTTAAGTGTTTAGCCTTGTATCACTTAAATTTTTATTGTTTTCAAGAGTCATACAAAGAAGCTTCTAGAACATAAGTAATATATCATAAGTTAAGGGTAAAATTTCCTAACCTACAACAGGGGTACTGTCAGTTCAGCATGTGTGTTTGTGTGTGAGGGGGGTGGAGCTGTTTCTCTTTTTCTGTAAACATGTGAGAACTAAAGCCCTAATGAGTCTCAGGCAATGCTCCTAGAATGATCCCTAAACAAACAAGACAAAACAAAGCCTATTAAACCACTTCCTTTCAAAACCCAACTACCTTCGTTTTCCATCCTTCAAAGACTTCCCACTTACTCTGCCTTTTGGTATCATACCCTTGTCAGTCTGGCTTCCTTCCTCTACTTTTATTTATAAATCTGATTTTAATTAGGAGATGGAAATTACTCCCATATGGAAGCCATGTGCTTAAAAGCTTTTTCCCAAGACAGGGAGAGCACTACATTTCTCTCTGTGAGTGTGGTAGCATACGTTAATTCCATTTTACCAGCATTCCTTCTAAAGATGATGGCTGTCTGCTTATTCCTGAGTGTTGCTCCTTCTCCCACTATGCTGTGCATCACTGAAAACAAGTGTCAGAGACCTAGTGTCACCGGAGAAAGCTATAAAAATGTGCTCGCATTTCTTTCAGGGAGCTATTTTTGAGTTTTTTTTTTTTTAAATAGCATCAAACTTACCAATCTGAGTATAATAACTCAAGACAGTGAATTATTCTAAGTAGCTACATGAGGGTATAGCATTCCCCAGTACTTTGTAAGAGAAGCAAGCAGAGTTGTTACTGTTCTAGCCTCTCATTATCCTATTGGGCCACCCTCCTAGTGTTGCCCATTGTGTTTTATGGGTATGTGTGTATTTGTGTGTGTATGTGTGTATGCACATGTGCACACATGCCATTACATAAATTATGATGAACGTTATTTTAAACTTCTAACCACATTTCTGGCTGTTTCCCTTACGGTGAAATTATGGTTCTCCAGGTCTAGACACCACAGCCAAAAGCAAATTGGTTAACATAATTATTTGGTTAGACATCAGTGTTTTGCCTTTTTGCTGAAAATATACACTCTTAGTCAGTGTCCTCTTTTGGTTTGATAATTTTGTTACACTTCAGAGCAGTTTTGAAACTCTATACTTTTTCTGTCTAATCTTCTGTGAGAAGGTTATCTATTCTAACAAATTCCCTATATGGACGTTTATATTTTTCTCTCATTGTAAGCATAAGGGAGAAGAGTTAATTGCTAAAGATGAAAAACATAAAAACAAAATAATCTGCCTGAAAACTTTTGAAAAGTGTGTGTGTGTGTGTGTCTGTATGTCAGTGAAGGTAACTTAGAAAGAAAAGCTTAAAGACAATGTCTCTATAGCACAAGTATTTGTTTATTTAATGGGGCATTGCACCATTTTGTTCATTTCTTAGAATAAATGGCTTACGTTGAACTAAATCATCTTTTGTCAAGTCACTTGGCAAGTACCTGTAAAAACAGTGTCCATCTCATTAAAACAATGATCATCTTATTTTTTTACTTGATTTAAAAAAATTGGCATTGCCATATTTTTTAAATTTGACAATTAGTTTGGATAACATTATCAATTTAACAAAGAATATTAAAATCATTAATATAAGGAGGATAATTAATATACTAAACATATACTTTCTATATATGTGTACATACATATATTTTTTTTTTTCATCAGCTGAGTACCAGGCACTAAATAGGGGCTTTATTGTGCATGAGTTTGGTCGCTTGTACTTTTCTTTAAAAAAAAAAAAAAAACTTTTTGTGATTATTTTTTTATTTTACTTTTGAGTATTTCTTTGTCTCCACATACATAATATGCACCTCTGGTGTGCTTAGTGCCTACAAAAGCTGAAGAGAGCAATGGATCCCCTGGAACCGGAATTAGAGATGATTGTCAACTGCCATGTGCGCGCTGGAAATAAAACCTGGGTCCTCTGCAAGAACAGCCATTGCTCTTAACTGCTGAGCTATCTTTCCAGCTCCATAGCTCCCTTTTGGGGAAACTGTGTACTTATTAACATATGGCTTTTTCTAGTTAACCTATTAATTCCTTCCTTCCAAAAATACTGATTGAGGTCCTATAACATTCCCTCTCCTTCTTTCACCTCTCTCTTCTTTCATTGGTGCTAATTCTAAAATTCAGGCAAGATATCTGGTATGGGGCTATATCTCAGCTGACAATCTGCAATAACATTTTATGATTATTAAGTTTCTACATATACTTGGCTCAATCTTGGATAGGCTCTATTTCTGCTGGCAACATGGGGACGTCTCAGTGAGGAAACCCAGGCGTGTGCCAACTAACTCAGGAGCTCCCACTAACAGCTCATTTAGAATACTAGAGTCCTAGAGTCATCTAGTACATCTCTCTTATGGCTGTCCAGGCTCCCCAGTTTCCTCTCAACCATCTTATTTCCCTGCCTCCACATGGAGATCCATACTTTCCAAGGCTTGAGGAAATGAAAAGTAGATTTTCCACCTTTTCTTTTAAACAAACTCCCAGTCATTGTTTAGTATAGAGCAATGATCTTTAACAAAATGATGCCTTCTGCTTCCACTCCAAAGCACTGTGATTTCTGAATTCTTGATTGGTTATGTTGAATAGTTTTGGATAGGGAGCAAGAGAGATTAGTGTCCATCCTCACTGCCAAAATACTGTGGGAAGGACTAAAACGCTGTCATCATATTTTTTGCATATATATGAAGAGAAGACTAGGAATGTGCCAATGTGTCTGGTTAGGGTAGGAGTTGGGGAGGGCCAAAATGCAGTTTAACCTCTATCAACAATAAAGGATTGTAGACAGGCTTGAGCATCGAGCTTCTTAACTGTCTGAGAATTTTAGACACAAATTTGAGAATTATGCTTTGGTGTGATCTCCATACTATTGTCTTCCTAACAGCCCTTTAATTAATAGTAACACTCTTTTTCCTTTCTTCAATTTTTTATTTATGGGAGAGGGAGTGAGGCGAGGAGGCCTAAAGGGGATGAGAATGAAGATGCTGATGAAACTCAGACCTGAAAATTAACCAGGAACAGGTTGATGGTGAAACAGGAGTTTGATTTCTTCACTCTTTGAGTCAACATCCATCCCCCAAAGATGCAGATGTCCCACTGTTTTGGAAATTTAATTCCAGACAAAAAAAAAGGCTCCATCTTCTGAAAAATAATCCATAGCACAATAAAAGTAACAGTATAATGAAACCACAAATGGCCCCTATATTTGCTAAAGGAGCCTTCCTATTCTTTGTCTCTAGTCCAGAGGCAATAAGTTCCAAAATTGAGTCAGCAAGTCTATTAGCCAATCCTAAAATACTCCTTATGGGGCATTATGATATTTTAAATCTGTATTAGCTTCATTTGGTATTTACGAAAATATTTTAAGACTGCTTACAAGACACTGTATCAAGATCTAACATGAGAAACTATTTGGCAAAAATAAGATTTTATTATTCTCTGGGAACTATTACCTTTTTGTAGATAAGATCCCTCATTGACTGATAAAGAGAAAATGCATTGTGTTGCAAGCCTTCTTCTCTGTGATTGTTTGCAGGACATTCAGACATAGACAAATAGAAGTGGATGCATGTACAGCAATCTACTGAAAGGTACCATTTTTGTATAGGAGAAGAAATATGTTAAGTTTTAAGCTTTGTTCCATGAAAATTAGTTAAAAGTAGAGTCATACTCCACAAATTCATACACAACAGTTGAATGATGTAACAGGAAAAGTAATGTTTACACAAAAAATGAGGCAAAATACAAGAACTTTGATTTGGGATCAGAGTCCGTTTTTGCAATGAGCTGTGTGATCTTGGAGAACACTTTATTCCTGGCTGGATTACAGCTTTGTCATCCACAGAGTAATGAAGTTTGAGAACTGACTTCAGGAGTTTATTTCTGCATGGCATTTGGATTCAAATGAAGAAGTCAGAAGAAAATGGAAGGATAGGACTTGGGCGGCTTTGAGAAGCATCAAACTGGACTTTTAGGCTTGCTGCCATGAGAAGTTCATTCAAATTCTCTAACACTCTATTACAACAACTGGGAAACTGAATGAATGGAAATGTTCCTACAGCTGTAATACAAACAGGGCCACAATGGCACCATGTACATTTTGTTAAAATGACCTCCCATGTTGTTTACTTCTCTACAGCAAGTTAAGACCATTAATTAGTTCAACACCCGCTGGTGCCAAACTCAAATTCTGAAATGTCAAATAGATTTAAAGCATAGTCAGCCCTCTGGAACTTACCTACTTTATGTGCTATGCAGCACAGCTATTCCCAGTATCTGCTAACTAAAGTGCACTCAACAACTGCTAGCCATAGCAAGAACAACCCTGTACCTGTAACTCTAAAAGCCCCAAACTGCCGTGGAACTTCAGATTCAGATGCTCTGCCTGACTGAGGAGTTACTAAGTCACTTAGCCACTTACCACCTAAGTCCTCTTCCAGCTTTTCATCCCTCACACAGGAAGTCTCTTGTTCTATCTCCCTTCTGAGTGGCAGACTCACGCTATTGCCCCTGGAAGATTTTCAGCTGGGAGGGGATTCCCTCTTCATGCAACCTTGCCCAAGTACTGCCCAGACAGATTCTGTGTTGCTGCTTTCCATGAAGACACCTCTCTTCCTTGATTATTCACTAGATCCCCAATCTTACGACACCAACCCATCAAAATAAAATAAGTATTTCAATAGCTTCCAAAAATAGAGTGGAAAAGTTCTGTTATTTAACATCTCACAGAAACTGAAAACACTTACCAAATATGCTGAACACTTCTGGAAGAGGTCAGTATTTATTTGTTGAGGTAGGGAGCTGCTCATGAATTCTCAGGCAAGTACGAAGTGGCTGTCTACTTATCACAGATCCAAATAGGTCAAGATTTTTTCTAGGTGCCCTTCACATTCATTTCTCTTCTTAGGTTATCTTTAATGTTTCCACAGCAGCTAACGTGCACTTAGCTGAAAATCTGATTGGTATTGGGGCATGCTAAATAGGTAAGGACCCAGCATAAGTTCATGGTCAGCCTCTCAAACAAGGCCATATTGTTAGAATTCTCATTCTGTTACCAACTACATAAGTATCCCTGGGCAGGTTGTGTCATATGGACAGAATATGTTTGAACACATGATGTGTCTCCTCTGGGTCTCCCACCTTCAGTAGTTCAGGGACCTTGGTTGCTGTCAGTAGTATTGCCATCCACTCCTTCATCCTCTCCTGACTGACCACTAAGTTCAGATAACCTCAATGCCCTTGCCGTGGTAGAAGCCACAGCAGCTCCTTGACCTGACTAACCTACTAAGGTTCTGGATGCTTTCACACCAAGACTTACGAAAAGAGCTAAACCACATGATGAAGTTTGTGGTCTCTTCAGAACCTACCTGAAGGCATTAAGACAAACAGACCAGAAAAGCAGAGAGTCCTTATCCCCCAACAGGCCAAACATTGACCAAGAAAGGTTGGAAGGTATGAGATAGCAGTTAATTATTTTTGTTGTCACTCTTTTAGAATGTTCTGAGACACTCTTTTTAAATAGATGTTTTATATAGCTATCTCTGTCTCACTTCCTTGTTTCTTTACTAATACTGCCCTGGAATTATGTTCTAGGTTACTAGGTTTGTTTTGTTTGTCAATTTGACAGAAAGTAGAGTCATTTAAGAAGATGGTCCTTACTAGAGAAGATGTCTACATTAAATAGGGCTTTAAGTAAGTCTGTGGAGAATTTTCTTAATTAATGATTGGTGTGGGAAGGTCCAGCTCACTGTGGACAGTGCCACCCTTGGGCAGGTAGTCCTGAAAGATATAAGAAAGCTAGCTGAAGCCAAGTGTGGTGGCACATGCGTTTAATCTCAACAACTTGGTAGACAGACAGGTAGATCTCTCAGTTCGAGGACAGCCTACAAACTGAGTTCCAGAACAGCCATGCGATGTAGAGAAAACCTGTCTCAAAAAACAAAACAAAACAAAACAAAACAAAGCAAAACAAAAAACAAACAAACAACAACAAAAAAAAAAAACAAGGAAAGAACAAAAGAAAAGTAGCTGAATGTAAGCCAGAAGAACAAGCCAGTAAGCAGTGTAGCAGTGGTCCTTCATTGCCTCTGCTTTAGTTACTGCCTTCACGTGCTTTCTTTGAGTTCATGGCCTGACTCCCCTTTGTGATGGAGTGTGATCAGGATACATGAGCTGAAGTAAACCCTTTATTCTCCAACCTGGCTTCATTCATGATGTTTTGTCACAGAAACAGAAAGAAAACTAGGACAAAGTGCTTGTAAGATCACTTATGTCTCCATTTTCCAAAAAACATAAGTTAAATCAAGATCAAAAGAGTTGATAATATATTTAGAACACCACCATCTAATACATTGCAACTTAGCCACTTATGTCTATTGAACACATGAAATGTAGCAGACTGTACTGAGTTCTAAAATGTTCAGATCCTTTGAGTTTATGATGGTATTTCTAATAAAAATGTCTCAAGTAAAGAGTTGCAACTCAAACAAATGATTTATTACTGTAGTGATTGTAACATTGCTTATGATAAGAAATATTTACATGTGGTTTTTTAAAGTACCAAAAAGAAGTTAAAAAAACCAAGAATATGTATGTAAAATATATTACTCAAATATTAAATTTGACATGACATTTTAAAAGTGGAGAGGTGGCTTATATTTACCATTCTTCAAGTCTTTTTCTCTTTAAAAGTTTTTTCATACAATATATTTTGATCATATCTCTTGCCTCCCCTAACTCCTCCCAGATCTTCCTCGACATCCATATCCACCCAACCTCATCATGTTTCTTATACATATATAAAAAATAAAAAACAAAAAACCCTATAAGACAGAAAATACAAAAAAAAAAAAAAAAAAAAACCTCCCACAAAAATATGGAATCATGCCTTTTGTGTTAGTTAACTACTTCTGGGCACTGAGCCTGCCAATTGATTGGAGTTAATAGATTTTCCCTTTCCCAGAAGCTATCAAATGCAAATAGCTTCTTGGTAAGGTTTCAAAACATTAGGAAAATTTTAAGTTGTAGGCTACCCACATTATGAGTTCTGATTTAGGCTTTTGTACTTCAAGAACCCATTAAGGTTGTTAGCCTTTTCATCTCACTTGCCAAGAAGTTCTAGAGGTTTGTTGCCAATAAAGTCTGTCATTGTATAATGCCTTGTGATAAGGGAATGTGGGAGCAGAAAGACAGACGAGAGGAAGGAAAGCCAATATTTAGTAAGGACACTCTGTGCTACTATATTCAAATAACGCAGGAGCTGTGTAATAGCATTTCCATTTGGAGGATGAATTAAAGGCTGGAAATCACTTAAAATATTTTTTTCTGGGTTACAAAGATACTAAAATGGCAGATATGAGGTCTAACCACATAGTCCACAATCTTCTGAGTCTGTCATACCATTGGCTGATTGACTTTGTAATTCTAATTATAGCTTTGATAATTTGGCAATCCAATTTTTAAGCTTCCCTAGAATCCTTCCAGCCACCCAACCAGGTGGTCACCTACACCAACCATGTAAAAATCAGGCATAAATCTCATTCTTTCTCTCTACCCCCTTTCTTTCCTCTTTCCCTCCTTGATTGTATAGAATTTAATTGGCCATAGATTACAGTCCACTAACACCAAGGTACATAATTCCCACCTATCTATGGGAACCTCTTGTCTTATATTAATGGGCTATGATCAATGAAGGGGAGGATAAAAAAAATCCCCCCAAAGTCTTAGACTTAAGCCATATACTTTTATCCACATTTGACTGGAAAAGGGGCTGATTTTTTTTAATCTCCTTGTGATTACTTTTGCAGTCTATGTCTTAGCTCATTCTAAACTTGGAAGGGGAAGAAAACATGTATCTTCTTTTGGTCCCATCAGATCTCTCTATTTGACATCTATCAACTTCCAGTCCTCTTTAATACAATTCTTTTACCTGGCTGACAAGGAATCTGTCAGCTAAAACTAATGCAAATATCCAGTGACATTCACCAGAAACTCTTGTTCAAACCTCCTTTTAGACTGATAAGTACCAGATGGCTTCAAATCAGTAGCTCAGCCAAGTTTTGTTAGTTAATCTAAGACATTCACAGTCTCCCATGATAGGAAGTGAGTACTGATTTCTGACAGACAGATGTGCCACTGCAAGGAAAGGAGGCTAATTGGGAGAAGAAGGCATCCAGGAATATGTAACTGGCAGAAAGCCCTTTGGTGAGGATGGAGGGAGACAGTGTATAAGGCCCCTAAAGTACTGGAGACGTAGCTTAGCTGATAGAGTGCTTGCCTAACAAGAACAAAATTCAAGCATAGCATAAAATCGGGTGCGGTGATGGATACTAGTAATCCAAACATGCAGAAAGTGGGGTGGAGTAGGATCAGGAGCATGGGGTGTTCCTTGTTTATATAGGGAATTCAAGTTCAGTAAAGAAGCTCTTGTCTCAAAAAGAAGGAAAGACGGAGGGACGGGGAGGAGAGGGAGAGGGAAGAAGACAACAAAACCAAAAAGGAAGAGCATGGTACCAAAAGGGTACAAAGGCACAGAAATGGTTGACTCTTTTTCCTCCTCCTTTCGCCACCCAATTCCTCCTCTTTCTTGTGGACCACTTATTTGTAATTAGAGAATTTGGAAGGAGATCAGGATGATGAAGCCAACATTCATGCCAGAGACTAAAGATGAGAAGAAAACTAACAAGACACAGGTGCTTGAAGGTTTTAGGGAAAAGATCCTTGCTGTGGACTTTAGATTGGCTTCCTTCAAAAAGAAATATTGAGAACTCTTGAGCTGCTATCTATAGTCAATCCAAGAAAAAAAAAATCTTATGACTTATCACAGTTTCCTTTCATAATGTTAATCCTGACTGTCTATGTGAAAAAGAGAAGAAGGTTTTTTTTTTAAACATTTCAAGAGAAAGGCAAATTAGCATTGTTCTCTTTTCCAATGATCCTGCCCATGTTAGACATTAATGAACTTAACATGTACTTCATGTGGAACAGCTGTATTTTCAACATGAAAGACTGTCAAACACATGAGAAAAAATGGCCAAGTAGTTTTCCATGAGAAAGACAATAAACTTGATTAATTTTCATTTTTAAGACAAATGTGTCCTCTGAACATCAGTTTAATGCTGTCTCACGCCATGGCATAGAAGCATCCTTAACGGTGCTGTCCCTGTTCCTTCTTGTGAGTGCTTGCATGTATGCATGTGTGTCTGCGTGTCTTCATGTGTGTTTGCTTCCAGCGCTGGGACAACGTAGATGCCTAAACCTGCAGGTATAGGCCAGAACTCAACACTGGATGTCTTCCTTAACTGCTTCTCACCTTATTCTGTGAGATGGAAGTCTCACTGAGACTAGGGCTCACTGATTCAGCTAGACCGGCTGGCCAGTAAATCTCCCTGTCTCCACCTTCTCTGTGTTGAGATTACAGGTGCATTTCTTTTGAAGATCCATTTTTACTGATGGAAGGTGTTGTATAAAACCCCTGGAGCTGGCTTTACAAGTGGTTGTGAGCTTCCCAACATGACAATAAGTGCTGAGCTGCCTCTCCAGCCCTATGCCCAGATCCTTTGCTTGTTTGTTTGTTTGGGGTGGCTCAAATTCAGGTCCTCACGCTTGCACAGCAAGCACTTTACCAATGGAACCATCTCCCCATCCGCTCTCACACTTGTCTTCCAGATCCATTCTCTTTTTTTTTTTAAACTTAGCTCTGTTTTTCTTGACCCTTATATTTGACTGAGCCTCCTCCTCTGCTTCCCACAAAATCGCCGCATTCACTAGCCTGCAAGCTCATCACAGTATACTCATCTCAACAGCTGATGTGTCTGGCCCTTACAGTGTGCCTTTACAGCTCCTTGGCTTTTGTCACCTTTTCCCCATATCTTTACAAGTCTTATACAAGTGGTCCTGTGGTACATGTTAGCTGAGCTCAGGAAAACGAAATGCTATATTTTTCTGGGACATCCTTTTTATTTCCCATTCACGACTTTGAAAGGCCATCCAAGAAGAGCAAGTGCGTTCTTTTTCCTTATTTCATTTTTCTAAGCTAAAGAGAATGACCGTGGATTTGCAGTAGATGCTGAAAAGTATTCCTTGTGGTTTTATGACCACAACATGCTTTTTAAAAAACACAGTAACAACTTAAGTGATTTTATGGCACATTTGAGTTCGAATTTTAAAATATTTGAATTACTTATTTTCTATCCATATTAGTAAATTATTTTTAAGATTAATTGAGGTATAAACAACATATAATTAAAGTCTATTGCTTTGCTGAATTTGACTCATCACTTTTAGTATAAGTTTATCAAACAATTAAGAATGCATGCCTGTCAAAATGAAGTGTATTTATAGTTATTCACATAGCTTTATATAGTGTCATGCACCTCAGCTTTTAATTCATCATGCAGGAACCTAAAGAAAACTTTTTGAAGCTGTCATTGAGAAATATTTAATATGTTCCTGAGGAAAAACTCATCACATTTAAAAAATACAAGCCTTGACAGCCATAGAAGTGAGTACAATGATATGCTAACATGTCCACTCACCTTTATGAAAGGTAATCTCTTGGTTCATTATAGCTTTCATTAAGCTTTTAGCCCAAATTTATTTCCCTGCAAATTTATAATCCTCACCGGTGAAGCCAGGGATATATGAATGGTGCAGAATGTACCTTCTGGCTTAAAATGGACTTATCTATTCTTCTGTTGCTGGCAGAACAGGGCTTGTCAACACCGATGGAATGTACTTCCTAGGTGGTTAGGTCAGCAGGGACATCTTGAAGAAATAAGAACACCTGGCACCCTTAGTGTACACCAACAATGGTATTTCTGGGGTGAGTGGGCTGCCCTGGGCAAGAGTAACCTTTTGTACAGCTGATTTAAACAGATCTTGAAAATTGTTTATTTGAACATTCCTAACTCCAAATTAAGTGCCAACTATGGCTGCCTACCATAGGTCAAGTTCTTTGAAGTTGTTGGGTTCATTTCTTTCCTGTCCTCTTATTTGCTAAAAATGCTAGCAGCCTAATTTTGCCTAGTCTCAGCACCAAATCAAAGCCAAGTGTTCTGTGAAATGAGGTTGAGAGTCAGTTGGGACCACCTGGACTTTTGGGGGCAGCTCTGGAGAATGAATAGCCTCATGGTATCAGAAATGAGATAGGATTATGCAGAGCATGCTGAGGGCCACACCCATCTGAACCTCAAGGCCAGCTATTCAAATAAACTCTGAGTGTTATGTATATTGTATTGGTAAATTGTCATGCACTGTTTGAGGCCATTGAGAAATTGGCTCTGGAAGTGGCTCTTAGCCCCAGTTTCAGATCTAAGCATGTTATGTCAAGTGTCCTCCAATCCTATCCACTCTGGAGTCAGGCTGGCCCACTGGTTCTGTCTGTGACAGGGAGACTGAAAAACATTGAGCAGCTAAGGGTATTAAAATCACTGTGTCCTTGAGAAGAACTAGGAGTTAAATGATATCCAACAGAATTTACAATTTTTTTTATTATATAAAAGTCTCTACAGTGGAGAAATGAAGCTAAAATTCAATCATGGGAGCTTCATCCATGGAAAGAAAATTCAATCTGGAATTCAGTCAGGTTCTAGTGAATTTAGAGAGCACCCAATGGGAAGACGTTAGCTCTGTTGCAATTTGTTCTTTTACTCAGAAGCTTCTCTTGGGCAGACAACTGTGCTGCCTAACACTCCATGGAGAACACCAGCTGGCTGACTCAATGGGGCTTTTCACAGTCAATTTCTGCTGGATGTTTTGACTGCCCAATCAATCAAATTGAGGTTTTGTTATCTATCTATCTATCTATCTATCTATCTATCTATCTATCTATCTATCTATCTAGTTATTTTTCTTTAGCTTGCAATATACTTAATATATTCTCTCATTTAAAACCAAAAGTATGGCCACCATAGATCATTCTTCCAACCATATAAAAAGAACACTGGGAGATCAGGACACAGAACCATATATACAATTAATGTCAGCCTTAAGACATAGTCATAGTCAAACTTACTTTTGATTTCTCTCCATTGCAATATTTCAAATCATCTCCTTTCTTTCTTTTTCACAACTTCACCAATACCTGGTTGCCTATGAAGTCCCTACTACCTTTGCAAGCAGTTTTCCATTTTACTCTCTTAGTCCTACGTGTGTGTGTGTGTGTGTGTGTACGTGTGTGTGTGTGTGTGTGTGTGTTTGCACACAGGTAGACACATGTGGTAGATGCACGAGCAAATGTGTGCTTCTGGAGACCAGAGATCAATCTCAGGTGTTGTGCCTCCTCAGATATAGTCTACCTTATTTCTTGAGACAGAATCTCACACTGAGTCTCAAGGTTTCCCAAACAGACTAGTCTGGCTGGCCAGTGGAAACTAGGGATCAGCTTGTTTCCACTCCCTCAATTCTGGGATTACCAGAATGTAGCATTATGTCCAGTATTTTTTTTGTGTGTGTGTGTGGGTTTGGGGGATTTAATTTAGGTCCTCATGCTTGCACTGCAAGTACTTTCCCTACTGAGTTATCTCCCAGTCAATGTCTAAGCCTTTTATATAAACCACTGTAAGACACAATCCTTATCCTTTCTGTTTTCTTTGCTCTACTTCTATATCCACATAAGCAGAATTAATCTTCTTTCCTCTGGCTAATCACAGAACATTTATATATGACTTTAAAAAAATATTTGCCCATCTTATATTATACTTCTAATGTTGCTGGCTTCTTTCTGCAGCCAAAACTGTGAGCTTTTTTGAGGGTAGTAGCTGTATCTCATTCACATCATATCTCTAATGCATGCAAACAATGTATAGGAGGCAACTACCTAATGACTGAATGAAGAGAGATCCTAGAGAAATGGGGGATGTAAATCCAAAACTTTCCTACTTGTGAAGACAGGACAGCTGTGTGGATCTGGACAGAAGTCAAGATGCTTCTAGTCTGTGGTAGCTGAGAAGACTGTACCAAAGGGTTTTAATGAGCAGTAGAAAGCAGAAGAAAATATTGAGCTTCTAAACTCCATTTTCTTTAGCACATTTCAAAACTTTTCTCCCTGGTAACATGTTTCCTCACTTCCTGTGTCAACAGCATACCAGGAAGCTCTCTGCCCCATTATGATAATTATTTTCACCTCTTGCCCCACCTACCCATGACAATGCACTTATTTATTGTTTACAGAAGAGAAATTCAACCAGAATTCAATAAAGTGATTGTGATATTTTAAAAGATAACATTTTAAAGTAATGATCATACCATCTAATTATGTTAAACCTGAAAAAAAAATCATTGTAAATAAAAGCTAATAAAAAATGGAATTAGCAAAAAGAGACAAAATTTGCATCACTAAAAGTCATGGGGACCTAGTAATATTGTGGAGTGCTTTAGAATAAGGTCCTGGGTTCAAGTCAAGTGCAGTGGGGAGGGGTTTGAGTGATTGATTGATTGATAGGCCAGGTGTGATCACTCATGATCATTGAGGTAGAAGAAAAGTTCAAGCTTGAACTATATAATGGGACAAAAAACAGAACAGAACAAAACAAAACAAAACAAGAAACCAGAAAATACCAGGGGTGGAAAGATGGCTCAACAGTTAAGAAAGAGTGCTGCTCTTGTTGAGAACCCAACTTTAGTTCCCAGCACCCATGTCAGGCAGTTCATAACTTCCTATAATTCTGGCTCCAGAAGATCCTGTACCTTTTTCTGTCCTCCATGGGCCCTGGCACTCACATGCACACACAGACACACATGCATGCATATAATTAAAAAGAAATAAATCTTTAAGATAGCAAGTGTATTACTAAAATGATAAAATCATATTATGTTTCTGGAAACTCCTCAAAGGTGGACATTTACTTTTTAAATGTCTATTTGACATTGAAGAGTATACTATTTTCTTAGCTTGTTTCAATTTTTCTTATACTGGAAAATCTTCACTCCTAAGAAATTAACAATTGGATTCATTTGTATAATATATATACACAATTTTATTGAAGTATAATATGAACACGAACAATAAAAGGACACAATGAAATTTCAAATTTTGACATTTAAAATCTGTTTTGTCGGGGTTGGGGATTTAGCTCAGTGGTAGAGCGCTTGCCTAGCAAGTGCAAGGCCCTGGGTTCAGTCCTCAGCTCTGGAAAAAAAAAAAAAAAAGATAAAATCTGTTTTGTCTTCAAACTATAAGTTCATTAAAAATCTACAGCCAGGGAAATTATCTTTAAAGGCCCTTATAAAGTCAATGTTCTTCTGTTTTGTTATATTGCTGACATCTTCATGCGAATTTTAGGTCCTTCATTTGTTTCTATTCATCCTCCTCCCCACCACACCCTTTTCCAGTTTAACTTGGCATTCTAAATAAGTAAACATTTCCATCTTTCAAAACAAAAGAAAAACAGAAAACAGTCTAAAATTTATCTACTCACTTGCATCCCAAAGGAAATATTTGTTAAATACCTACAGATCTATAGTCATAGGTTTCCTACACTGTAACAGAGCACTGGTTTATAAAAACAGAGTGGCCTCTGGAAGGGAGGTTTCCTTCCTGAGCAACCTTTCTTTTGCTTGCTCTTTAGGCCAGCTAGAGCTTGTTCTCTCAGGCTCCCTTTGTCAGAAACCCATTGTCTCACATAATTCCTGCCATGAAGGGAACGTTTGTCAGGTTTGCTACATGAACTTGCTAGAATAACTGAAAGGCAAAACACACACACACACACACACACACACAAAAAAAAAAAAAAAAAAAAAAAAACAATAGGAAATCATGTATATGCTACCAATCTTCAACGTGTAAGAGTTTTTAAGATGCTATTTGGTAAACTCATTCTTTTGAGTTTGGGAAAGGAACGACACTGTCCACATCACTAAGGGGTCAGAGGGAAAGCTCAGGTAGGCAAAGCAAAGAGCTTCATGGCAAAGTCACAGAATAACATCCAAGAGGTCAAATTTCCTCTAAAATGAGAACACAGGTAGAATACAGAATGGTTGGAGTAAATTATATTAGATATATAGCAAATTCCTTTGGTAACTATAGATTTTAATAGAGTCATCCAGCCCATGGTTACTTAAGTTTTCCCATTCAAAAGAAGACTCTTTATGTTGTATCTGTTGGCCATAAGATCTACAGGTTTTGAAAGGGAATGAAAATAGCATACACAGGACTATATAGTACTTAATCTTTGCCAACACAGATGGGAGGGATATAGAATTAATTTATTCCTCGTATTGATGCTCTAAGATAGTTACCATGGCCATCTCCATTTTACAGATTATAAAATTGAGATTCTGCCAGCTTAAGTAAGTTCTCCAACATACTTCAATAGTGCAGCTAGCCTTGAACCTTGGCCATCTGGCTCCAGATTGTGTTTCTCTGACCTCCTCAAGATTTGTTTTTGACATAACGGAATGTAGAGCAGCAGGAGTCAAATAGAGGCATTGAAGGGGAGCTACATTGTGTTCCAAAAGGAGCTGGCAATAAATATAGTAGATTGGCTGACTGATAAGAATGTAATGGGGTTTGGAAAATTGCGTACTCTCATGAAGCAAACATGCAATTGTGTCCTTTTAAAAGTGACAGAAACTATTCGAACTCTCCCATTTTTTTTTTCTTCTCCCATTTCAACATTCACTTCAGACTAGGTTGTCCTGGAAGAATCTTGCTCAGAATTGGATGTGGCATTTCAAGCGCTGAAAAAATGCCTAGACTCATATGACCTGAGGAAAAAAAGACACATTTATCTTTGGGCATATTAAAAAGATGGTTTTGCTAATTATAAAGCTTATAGCATTTTACATAGGCTAAGTAGAGCTAAGTATTCAAGTCCAGAATGACTAAATAGGATTTGCTAGAAGTCTTTGGATTGAACCATTTAACATTATCTGCACGAGCCAAAACAGACTTCCTAAGGATAACCATATCCCCAAGCCTGGATGCCATGTCCTTTATACAAACTACAGAGTAGTTCAGGCCTGCAGCGTAGAACCATCCAGAAGCACGTTAGAAAATTGCAATCTCAGACCTCCCTGCAGATCAGCTATACCAGAGTCTCCACTTTGTCCAGATCTTCCAGGCAGTCCATATGAATATTAAAGCCAAGTGCACTGCAGTGGTCACCATATTTTCCAGAAAGTTTGGCTGTAGAAAGGGAAGTTGTTGGTGAGCCTATGCTGGTTACAAGTAGATCGATCTCTTGAAAACTATATTCTCACTACCATTTTGTAATATAACTTAAAATTATCTTTTTTTAATTTTTATTTTTATATATGTGTGTGGATATGTGCATGTGAGTGCACATTCTCTCAGAGACTAGAAGAGGGCATCAGATTCCTTGGAGCTAAAGTTGCAGGCAGTTGTGAACCACCTTATGTGGGTACCGGGAAATAAAACACAGGTCCTCTGTAATGAGCAGTTCATGTTCTTAAACACTGAGCCATCTCTCCTGTCCCCAAATAATGTTCTTGATACTAAACTCTCTTTGGTATGTCTTTATGGTAGCTCTAGACTATTTAAGACTGAATGATTCTTTGGTGAGAGGATATAAAGTGTTGTGATGTGCAAAACTATGTCCCTTAGAAACAGCCAATAGCTCTCATTTCTGCAAGGACTCTCACTGGTGTCCTTATTTTAAAACGGATTAATTACCTTTTTCAAACTGAAAAACAAAACAAAACAAAACAACAACAAAAACATCTTTAGCATTGGTAGCATACAAATCTTCACCCACCCAATTTCTACCCAAGTAGATATAAATCAACCAAAATAATTAGCTACCATTTATTCAGTGTTTACAAAACGGAGTCTAGAAGAAATTAACTCATATCCTTAACACCACACAGCCCATACATCTAGTGTATGGTGAGGTGTCTCACCTAGTCTGTCTGTCTCCAGAGTCTATACAGGTAACCATGGACCAGCAGTGCTTCTAGAAAACCAGTGCTGCCAAAGGTCTTTCCTGAGACTCATACTCCGACCAAGTACCATGCATGGAGTTAAGCTAGAACCCCTGCACAGAAGTTTCCCATGGCACTTTAGTGTCCAAGTGGGTGTCCTAGTAAGGGGAACAGGGACTGTCACTGACATAAACTCAGTGGCTGGCTCTTTGATCACCTCACCCTGAGGGGGGAACAGCCTTACCAGGCCACAGAGGAGGACAATGCAGCCACTCCTGATGAGACCTGATAGACTAGGATCAGAAGGAAGGAGAGGAAGACCTCCCTTATGAGTGGACTTGGGGAGGGGCATGTTGGAGAAGAGGGAAGGGAGGTGGGATTGGAAGGGGAGGAGGGAGGGGTTTATGGGGGGATACAAAGTGAATAAAATGTAATTAATAAAAATTAAAAGAATAAATATCACCTGAAAAAAAAAGAAAAAAAAAAAAAGAAAATCAGTGCTGCTCAGGATTCCAAATGGACCTTATTAAAATGCTCTCAAAGTAATGACTGATTATGACTGATTATTTACTTTGGAGAATATAACTTACTTCAGAAATTTTATTTAAAAAAATGAAATAAGTGAGGCCAGCAACTACCAAGACATCATTGCACAAAGTTAAAGCATTATTTCTGGTCTCTAAGCACTGGTTGCATCTGCAACATTACACAGTCTGCATTTGAATGTGCTTTAAAATGCACTTCTGTCTATAACTAGAACTGACTTCAACCTCAAAACCTCCTTGAGTTTTCTATAAATGGACCACCATTGCAAACTCTGAGAATTAATGATATTGCTGGCTTTGCTTATTTATTAACTCACTCCTCTCTCTCTCTCTTTTTCTCTCTCTCTCTCTCTCTCCTTTCCTCCCTCCCTCTCTCTCTCTGTTGTTGTTGTTGTAGACAGACAAACTTTTTTGGGATAGAGGGTTAGCTTGGGTCCCGCTATATATCTCAGCCTGATGTCAAACTCATGATCTCCGTGCTTCAACCTACCCAATGCTGGGATTACACTTGTGTCATCACACCTGTATTCTAAATGGAATCTTCCAGACAATGCTACAAGACTCAACCAGACAAAGTCTTGTTTTGGGTTGAAGTGGAGAGAGAGCCTCTTACTCTTTAACATCCATCCCAGTGTCCCTTGAATGCATGTCCCTAGAACTTTAGAATCCTGGAAACAGGTAATAGAAAAAAGTACATAGTCAATAAGGTCAGCAGTTTCACTTGTGTATGTGAATTGGGCACCTTAGGAAATTCTCTGACCTTTTCTCAGAAGAGCCCACAAGGTCTTAACTCTCCTCTTCAGAACAAAGGGGAGGAAAATTCACGAAAGCTGTAAAAGGGAGGCCTCCATGCTTGATGAACAGAAACAAATCAGTCACAGTAACTGAAAGAAAAGCTATTTCAACTGTACTACAGGGTGGTGAACAGCAGTCATATACGCTTAACTGTGAGCAAACATTAGTTTTGTTTTGTTTTGTTTTTTTCTTCCAATTATTTCTGTGTGCACTCGAAACACAAATTTGGGTGTTGCAAATACAGAACTGTGGTTACAATACAGGATAAATGAACAAAAACAGTGGGACCCAAGCAACAATCTAAGCCTGTAATTGTGCAATGTGTCACTGAGTAATTATTTAGAAGCCACTGACAAGCTATAATCACATGCACATAAAATAATCAAAATTTACCAAATGTCACAGTTATCTGTAACTATCAACTCAATTGACACAGCCTAGACTCATCCAAGAATTGAAACTCAACTGAGAAATTGTCCAGATCACATTGGTCTGTAGGCATGTCTACAGGAGATTGTCTTGATTGTTAATTGATGAAGGAGGGCCCAGCCCACTGTAGGCAGCGCCATTCCCTGGAAAGGTGATCCTGGGATGTATGAAGGAGCTACTTAAGCATGACCCTGAGGAAGCCAGCAAACAATGTTTCCTCTACAGTTTTTGCATTAAGTTCCTGCTTGATATTCTTTCCTGATTTCCCTCACAGATGAACTGTGACCTGAAATAAACACTTTCTTTCTCTTAAGTTGCTTTTGGTCCTTGTATTGTTATCATAGCAACAGAAAGGAAAGTGGAACACTTAAGTTAAAAATAGTCTTAAGCTAGTTAATCACTGGGACAATAGCAAAGTGCTTTGCAATCTTCTGATGCTCCCATTGCCAGATGCCACATCTCCAGCCCCTTAACAGATTCTCTTGACTACTTTTACCCTACACTACAGAATCAAGGCCCAAACGAATAACTATTAGGCACGGAAGCATGAAAACCCTGCTATCTTGTCTGGTGGTTCGGAACAACATTGAAACATGCTGATCCTGAAGGGTCCCCGTGGGGTCTGGTTAAAGCCACTCTCTTTCAGCTTTAACCTGAGACAATGATCTTGCTTAGTGCTCTTCCTACTTTGTCCAGGTTTCCTTTACTGTTTCCCTAGGAGCGGAGCACTTCCTTTAAAATCATGAGCACAGGAATATACATCTCGGGGTCAACCTCTAGGCACAACCACCTACTAGGTTCTGCGACCAAGCTCATCATTACCATATACTGGCCTCTATGCAGATCCTTTGTCTCCCTAGAAAACTGCCCAGGTGGGCAATTACTACAATACTTGTCATACCCCCTTCTTAAATTGATGTTATTTCATTAAAAAGTGAGACCCTAACCCAAACACTATCAAGTCCCAATAACAAAATATAGAGAGCATGTCCCATGTAAGTTGAATGAAGAGGTAATTTTGATTTATTCTTTAAAATTTTATTTTTTATTTACGTGTGTCTACATGTGTATGAGTACCCATGGAGGTCAGAAAAGGGGACTCAGAACCTCTGGGGCTAGAGTTATATGTGGTTGTGCCTCAATGTGGGTGCTGGGGATCAAATCCAGGTCTTCTGCAAGAGCTGTTGGTGATCTTAACTGCAGAACACCTCTCAAGACTCGACAGTTAATTTTATCTTAAAACCCTGTAATCTTGTCATGTGCTTTCCTTGTTCACTAAGTGGGGCATAAATTATTTGCATGAATCTTTAAGTGGTGAAATTGGTCCTATCTTGTTGTTTGTGTCTCAAAAGCAGTAACTTTGCAGTAGCAAGGAGTCAGGATTCAAAGCATTAAATCTGACGAAAAAATATTAAGAATTAGGGTAAATCTGTACATATATTAAGACATACCTATAGAAAACTTCTTTTTAATCAAACTTCATATGAGCATAACTTCTTATAAGTATTCCAACTCTATGAGCTTGCATACAGCAAAAAATTTCTGGGTTCCCACAAGTCATGCTTATCCTGATATCTATGAAACAAGTCCCTCTAACTGGGACACATTAAAATAAACTCAGTGAGAGATGACAATGAAGACAGATGCATTCTGATGTCATCATATACTTCATGTTTCAGAGACATACAACAGGTCTGACTTACTTTTATTCCCAAGGCTTCTCCTGAAATGACAGTGACTGTCACACCATCTTTGGTGCGATTTGGAATCTCTTCACTTTTCATTTCCTGGTACTGAGGTTCCACAATCTTTTCTGAGCAGCTCAAATTCACTCACAGCTGTAAGCCACAGGCTGGCTCCTTTGAGCATGGCATCTCAGCACACAGAATGCCCCAACCTCCCATCATCCGTTGAAAACACCAAACCAACAAGACACCAAATATAACACAGCCGGAAAACAAGTCTGCACATGCAACACCACAGCAAAGTGACACACCCCACAGGTGCTGTGGTCAGAGTGCCTGAGCAGCCCAAAATATTAAAAAAAAAAAGGATGTCTAGGACAGTTCCGGGTGAGGAGGCTCTTTCAAGTTTCCAAAGCCTCCCTCAGATAGTACTGTGTGTGTTGACTTAAGAAGGGCAAAAAGCAATACTTGGAGAGAGAGACAGATGGCAGTCAAAAATGCAATTAGCCAACCCAACAGGGAGATGTGGAGTTAGGATAAATCTTCAGGATTGTCCTGAAATCGGCCAACAGTTATCAGGATTGTTCTGAGAAGGAAGTACAACCTTGGGACATTCAACACCTTGCCACAGCATACAATTTCCAGGGAGGAAGGCAGCAATGAGCCATCAGCAGCTAGCATGAACATCAGGTGAGGATTATGTATGTGAGACTAAATAGAGATGGGCAAGCCCTCAGCATCCACTACCCTGGAAATGTTAACCATGTCCAATTACAGTAATAGAGCCTTTACTGCTAAGAGGACTAGTTGTTGCTTCTGGCTGTTGGGCAGGGTTTTTCTTGTGTTTGTTTACATGTTTGAGAGCATGCTGGGAGCCTGTTCCATCTTCTAGCCTCAGACTCTGAGGATGCAGTGTTAGAACATAATACTTACATTTCCTGCTTGTCTTAGCTTGGATTCACCCATAAAAGACCCTGAAACAAGGACCTATAGGCAGGTTGTTTATTTGAGAAGTGATAAAGAAAGCAAAATGGAGGAATTAGAGAAAGGGTGAGATGGGCAAAGGAGAAAGCCAAAGAGGAGTGTTCATAAGCAAGTCCCAGCTGTGGAAGCCTGGGGCTTAGACCCACTGGGAACCCTGTAGATAAACTTCAGAGTTAAATTCCATTTGGCATCCTTCAGTGATCAAGAACCTCTAAGAGAGGCTCAACATGCACTTCAGATGGGGTGCTATATGTGGGTACATGGGAACTCTAACCACCTGAGCTCAGAAGCAGGCTATCAGCATCATCTTTCACTAAGCCCTTGGAAAGGAAAAAAAAATACTTAAACACAACTGTTCAAAAGAATTATGGCCATTATTCTGTGCTTGGTTGGTAATGTACAGAATGACAAGAGTTCTACCAACATATATTAAGCGGCTCAAGTTGCCTTACCTGAGGGTTAGACCATCAGGCTGAAATCGGGAAGCACAAACTAAGGAAAGGAAACAGGAGGAGTTCACCTTTTTTACAAATTAAGTAGCAAGACAGAAGGAGCATTAAGTACTGGGATTTGGGAATGTAAAACACCTCCTGCCCATCAGTATTTTTATTGATATTTTCAGACTTAATTTTTGGAAATTTTTAATTTAAAATAAAACACAAAAATATTTATCTCAGGTATGCTGTCACAGCTGTCAGAAGCTGACTAACTGTGGGTTTGGATGAGGCAAACGTTTGAATCTCAACCCCAGGAAAGCAGATAATGCAGCTGGACCTTACCCCATCCGTCAAGGGACTGAATGGAACAAAAAGGCTTTAGTAAGGAAGATGTGTTTCTGCATGCTGGGCTGAGAAAGACATTGGTGTTTCTCTGGCTCTGCTCCTTAAATGCAAACATGAGCTTTCCTTGCATTTTGAGCCTGCAGGCTCTGAGACTGAACTTGTGTGTGGGCTCTCCTAGGCTCTGCTGCCTGACTACAGTCCTGAGGGAACTTGTAGGTTTTCACAATGTGTAGTCCAGTGCTTCATTACAAGGGTCACTGTTAGGCCCAGCAGGAGCCTAATTTCCAGGGAGACCGGAATCAATGCAAATGCAAGAGGTTTATTCAAGCCACTGTGCTATGTGGCTTCCCTCCAAACCATCCAGGAACAGGAACAGCACGGAGAGACAAGAGCCTGGGGTTTTTAAAGGAAAAAGCACAGGAAAGCTGGGGGGTGGGGCAGGTTGCAGTCTTGGCAGTTTAGGATTGGGTGAAGGGCTATAGGGTAGTTGACTTTGAAAATAATTGGTTCATTGTAGGCGCCAAGTCAATCTAGTCCTGCCTCTATCTGGGTGGGGGCGCTCTAACAGTCTGGACCAGTTGCCAGGCAACATTATCTCGCAGATCTGGACTTTCCTCTGGAGGGGTGGAGACCTTTGGCATTCCTTTGCAATAGGGTGGGTCTTATCTCAATTCACCCGCTTTTCCTTTTATCCTTCTGCTTTCTGAAAAAGTACTAGGAGAACTTAGTTTAATATGAGGTATAGAATTCATAAAAAGACCTGTAAAACTAACTTATTCCTTTCAGTCACCACAGGTTCCTTCCAGGCTCTGAGACTGATGATCTGGAAAAAGCTGTGAGCCATAAGCAAAAAGATGATGATGATGGCTTCCCACGCTGTGTGAAGTGACCTGGTTGTGAAGGAGAAAAAGGGGCCAGCATTCCCAGAACAGTGCAGAGAAGAGGTGGAGAGAGCTTTGCCCCTGCCTGTCCTGCTGCCCCTGTGGTCAGTTCCATGTGTCACTTGCTATGGTCTTGTTATCCACAAACTTCCCTTTTTGTTCTGTGCTTCCATATGAGATTCTGCCATTTGCAAATATATTAGGGGCTGTCAGAGGACAAGAATCAACAAGGGGGTTGTGTTTGTGTAAAACTGTCTGTTGGTGTTGAGAGACCAAAAGATAAATTAGCAGCTATTATTAATTAAGGCCTGAACTATGTGGGTGGAGAAGTCTAGTAATGCCCTGAAGGGAAGGACCGCCTTACTGCATTCTTTCCCCACCAACTAGAGATAACACTTGCTAGGAAACTGGCCCATCCTCCTACGGAGGGACACCAGGTCATTAATGGTCTGGGAACCTTCCTCTAGCCAATCAATTCAAAATGTAGCATTTTGACCAATAGATGCTTGCCAGGTAGGAATTGCCCCTGCCTTGGGCATGCTGGGAGGGACCAGAATCTAGATATCACCCAATTAACCTGGGCATGGGGCGCTCAGTGTGTGTGGGCCCAAGCTGAAGCTTGTAATTTACAATAAAAAGGACCTCATGTATTTAGAGCGGAGTCTGTTTATTCCTGGTCTTTTGGGGTTCGTGAACTGGGCAGAACAGCATCTACAGACGATTGACTCCACAGCCATGCACCAAAAACAGAATCCTCCGATGCTGAAGTAGGCTTTATAAAGTGACATAGTATCTGCATATAACCCTCCCATATTCTTTTCTCTAGATTATTTATAACACTTAATACTATGTAAATTCTGTGTAAAGAGTTGCCATAGCACACTGTTTAGGGAATAATGATAAGAAAATGCCTGCATATGTTCAGTGCAGATGGAATTTCCCCCAGATATCTTTGGTTGGCAAAAAAAGAAAAAGAAACAGGAGGAGGGGGAAAAGGAGGAGGAGGAGATCATATGAAGGAAACAGCAGCATGAGAACTCTGAGACTATGAGGACCTGTAGTGGTTCTATACATGCTTTGAAGATTTCATTACTTCAGTGAATACATCTGAATACGTCTGAATACATTTCTCCCTGTTCTGTTTGATAAGTCCAATTGAACCTTTTAATGTAAAGATCAAATTTTTTTCACTCTTTTTCTGAAGTTCCTCTCCCCTTCCAACAAGCAACTGCTTGCCAACCTCCATTGCTGAACATGCTGACTTTTTTAGACCCTCATTCAAAAAAACATGACTTTCTCTCAGCAGCTCCATTTTGCTGGTAGCTGCGAAGTTTCACAACTTGCCTGCACTATTGTTTTTCTCTTAAATGCTAATAAATGGTCTCAAGCTTCCTTCTGAGTCTAGTTTTTTTTTAATTCTTTATCAATGTGACTAAAAACCAACAAAAGAGACCCCTGTTTTTCCTAGTAATACCATGAAGAGTACAGTAAAAACAGCTCTTTCTTCTTAAAAATGCTTTTGTTGGGGTATTTTGTCATAGCAACAGAAAAGAAACAAAGAAAGGAGAGATCAGAGGTATTAGAGTATGAAAGAAGTGAGGGAAAGGATTGATGTACTGAAAATAGGCACGATCAAACATACACAACCTAAGACTGTTACCATTCACCAATCCCCTGTCATGGCAATGCCTGTAGGTGTCCTGGGTTCATTTTACCAACATGTCCACAGAAGTCTTCATGGGCCATGCTGTACCCTTTCAGAAGATAAGATAAAAACACACACACACACACACACACACAAAAAAAAAAAAACAAAAACAAAAAAAAACAGAAAACAAAGTTGATCCTTTGACTACTGTAAAATCAAACTGTTTGAGGTCTTTATTGATTTGTATTGATCTGTACTGGTCTGTATTGATTTGTAGCAGCTCCATGTTTATTTCAGATGTTAAACACTACATTGGTTTATTTTTTTTCCAATTTGAAGTTTTTTTTTCCATTAAAATAATTGCCAAAGGATATAAATAGACATTTTCCCAAAGAAAACATTCAAATGGCTAGTGGGTATGGGAAGAAATGTTCACCATCACTAATCAGAGAAATGTAAATCAAAATCACAGTGTGACATTGTAGGTACATACTAACAAAGTCAAAACACAGGAAATTGTTTAAAAAAAATGAGAAAAGGGGAACACTTATATATTGTTGGTGAGAAGTAAACTGGTCTAGCCACCATAGAAGACAGAATGAAAGTCATTTAAAAAAAAACTAGAAATTGAATTACCACATTTCCCAGTTTCTTTTTTGTTTATTCTATTTTTATTCTATTTTTTTTTATTTAATCACTTTGGAGTCTGATCCCAGGCCCCTCTCTTCTCTTCTCCCAGTCCAACCTTCATGCCACTTTCCCCTACCTATTAAACCTCAACACAAAATTTGTCTCACCTACAAGAAGTGTAGGAATAAAGATAGATCCCACTTTCTTAATCCTTGGTATATACTGAAAACAAATGAAGTCATCATAAGAAAGACTTACCAACATACTATGGAATCAGTTTAGCTGCCCAACAACAAATGAATAGGTAATGAAAATGAAGATGATACAAAGCCTTACAAGGGGAAGATACAGTATGGATAAAGCTGAAATACATTACATTAAATGAAATAAGACAGACCAAAAAAAAAAAAGACAATTACTGCATGATCTCACATAGAAACTGAGATTAAAGGAAAAAATGGGAAAAACATGGAAATGTGGCCAAGGGCCCACAGTTAGTGATAAATAAGTTCTTGGGGCCCAGTGCACAATGTGATTAGAATTAATACTACTGCATTTGATATAGGGGGAGGGGGTCCTGGAGAGATGGCTAGGTTGGTGAAGTGCATTCCATGAAATCCCAAGGACCTGAGTTTGATCCTCAGAACCCACCCCCTAACAGCCAGGTGTGGTAGATGCTTGTAATACCAGTGCAAAGGAGGTAAAGATTGACAGATCTCTGGGGTTCACTGGCCAGCCAACCTAGCCTAATTGAAAATCTCCAAGACAGTGAGACATGTCTCTAAAAATGGTAGATGGTTCCTAAAGAATAATACACCCAAGGTTAGCCTGTGCCCTCCACTCACAAACAGAAACACACGAATACAAACATGATAACCTTGTGTGTATATAATTCCATAATATATATGTGTATCAAAACTCCACAATATATGCATGCATCAAAACATTACAGTGTATACAATTGTCACATTATAGCATAATAAAGCATGGAGGAGCAAAGAACAGAGTGATCTGTTCATTTTTCCACCCAAAACTTGTTAAGGGAACTAACACAGGAGAACAACCTGAGAGAATGACTCTGATAGGTAGTCATAGGACCCACACTATGCAATGCCTTTGAGGGAATTTCACTATGTTCCATCCTCCAAGGAGGTGCAGTCCAGGAATGCCAGAGCTCATAGCCAATTGAAGTAGTATTCACTCTAAAGGCCCAGTACAATCCATGATGGGCCTCCCACAGCTGAGGTGAAAATAGCCTGTTCTCAGCTAGTAAGGCCATGTTCACACAAGTGTGTAAAGTGGCACATCTCAAGTCTTCATGCCCTACCCTAAAGGCAAGTCAGGAAGCTTGAAGTAAACATTTCTGACACCAGGTACACAAAGGTACTCAAAACTGTTTATGACATATGCCAAACAATTTCAAATTTAAGTCAGTCTTCCCAGATTTGTTTCTGGGAACAACAGCAAGGCCATGTGTGTACAAGCTCATGTTCCCACATTCAGGGTCCACACTAAATCTAAAACTGAAAAGAAATGCTATGTGTCCCACAGAGTGGCCACTATCCACAAGCAGCTCCTTAAGTTTCCCTTAAATCAAATTAATATACTTTGAAGTCAGCTCCTCCACTGTACCAGCCACAGTTTGAGTGCTCAGTACCTTCCTGGAGCTTTATGGCTGCCATAGCCAATAGCACAGACTAAAAAACATTTCCATCTTTACAGTGTTTGACTTGCCATTGCGATCTACACAAATGAACTTAAAAATTAGATTTCAGCAATGATGGGCATTTTGGATAGAGTAGAAAACCGCCAAAACCGCAAGCTTACTAATTGACCTCAAAAGAAAAAAGAAACGAACTCTAAAATTGTTCTCTTTTATGCTCTTGTAATCAAATTGAAAAAAAAAAAGATTAAAGAGACAGCAAATACTTGGAACATTTAATCACTTCAAAGTCATGGTGATATTGTTACAGAAAATACTCAAGTTAGTACCTGAGGCTTAAAAATGTGTAGGGGTCAAGATCTGTATGATTTATTTAAATTGGATAATTTGTACATACCTATAACTCCAAAAAAAAGTTACCATTCATCCTAAGCAGTTGTGAAAGGCATGTGATGGTTCTCTATAAACTACCCACTCCAGGCATAGACATTCTCATAACAATTCATTTTTCATACTTCAGCTACTTCAGTATTTTCTTTAAACATTAATATGATTGTCCTTTTTAATTTTTGAAATTTTGTTTAAAATTGTCTTTAACCATTATTATTACAAGAGTGACCCAGAAAAAATAAAATTTTTGGTTAAAATCCTAATATCAACTGCTGGGATTTTAATTTTCACTTAAATATTCTAAATCGAATAAAAGGGTTTCTAAATTATTAGAAAAAATCAGTACTTACAAATGAATTGTCCTTTTTTTTACTAACCTCCTAAACTAACTTTTACTAAATCCCCAAATCCTAACTCTGTAAATCCACAAAAAGAAAAAAAAAAAGATTGAAAACACTATACGTATTTTCAAAAAGCCAAAACCTATTGCCAAGAGATAAGAAATGAGAAAATATTTATGAAGTTTTCAGTATCTTTGATATACTGCATCATCATCACTACTATGATATGTGTATGGGTATTTTGCCCACCATGCATGCCTGTGCACCACGTGCATACTTGGGTGCTCTCAGAGGCCTGAGAAGGCAGAAGATCCCCTGGAACTGGAGTTCCAACTAGTGGTTGAGAGCCACCACGTGGGTGCTGGCACACCCTAAACATAGTGACACATTCTATAGGGTGAGGTCCATGACTGAATATAGAGAAGAAAGAGATCTGAGCAGTAGCTTTCATTAAGTTTCCTGACTTGATGCAGTGTGACCACTACCTTATACTCCAGCCAGTTGCACTTTCCGCATCATGATGTGCAATAATATAACCTCCAACCATGAGCCAAAATAACTCCTTCTTTCTTTGGGTTGCTTTAACCTGGTGTTTGGTCATAGCAATAAGAAAAACAAACAAAAAAACAGGAAAACTGAGGCACTGGTGATAGTGCACAAGAGGGTATTCTATGACGATATGGAGGCTACTAAGTGAGAAAAAAAAAGAATGGGAAGATGTTTCTAAGTTTTGTGAAACAGAACCAAGAATAACAATATACTGAGTTTACCCACAAGCTTGCTTCCTATTGCAATAGCTTGACTTACACCCTGTGACCACTGTTCCATCAGCCACAGGTGATTACATGAACAGGATAGAGCTTCGGGAAGCCTTGTGATTCCCCTTTGGTATTTCCTCCCATACAGAGGGTATTCCATTACTGTTAACACCCCTTACCTCTTGCAGCGAGAGCCTCATCCTCTGCTTCTTACTGAGATGAGCTTGCAAGACAAAACCCAGCCTTCTTCTTTCCCCTTCCTCTGAGGAATCAGATTTCACATAGAAAGCAAGGATCTTCTTTGAGGATTGTACAAGGACCTTCATGAGCAACATGCAAAAACCAACCTGCCTATAGATACAGGCCACTGAATCCACCATTAACTTTTCACAAAACAGACATTCTTGACCCAGTCCTTTCTTACTCTTTTATCTTTTCAAGTGGTTGACAACTCAAGCTGGGCAACAGCCACTGTTAAATTATGCCTCCTCATAACCTCAAACAGGGGCACCAACAGATTTGCTATAGCCATGTTATTAAAGTTTTATTTGTGTTGTATGGTTTTGCCTTCTTTGTCTAAATTAAGTGTCTGTAGGTGTGTGGGTTTATTTCTGGGTCTTCAATTTGATTCCATTAACCCATCAGGTTGTTTCTATGCCAGTACCATGCAGTTTTTATTACTGCTGCTCTACAATTCAGCTTGAGATCAGGGATGGAGATACCTCCAGAAGATCTTTTATTGCACAGGATTGTTTTAGCTATTCTGGGTTTTTTATTTTTTCCATATGAGCTTGGGAATTGTTCTTTCAAGGCCTATAATTTGTTGGGAATTGCATTGAATCTGTAGATTGCTTTTGGTAAGATGGCCATTTTTACTATGTTAATCCTACCAGGAGATCTTTCCATCTTCTGATATCTTCTTCCATTCCTTTCTACAGAGACTTGAAGGGTTTTTTTTTTTTTCCATACAAATCTTTCACTTGCTTTGTCAGGGTTACACAAAGAAACTTTATGTTTTCTTGTCACTATTGTGAAAGGTGTTGTTTCTCTCTCAGCATGCTTGTCTTTTGTATACAAGAGAACTACTGAGACTCCACCGAGCAGGGGATTGAAGCAGATGCTAAGACTCACATCCAAACTTTGGACAGAGGCTCAGGGAGTTCTAGCAAAGAGTGGGGGAATAGAAGGACCCAGAGAGGACAGGAGTTTCGTAAGAAGAACAACTGAGCCAACAAATCTGGGGCCATGGGGCCTGCAGAGACTAATGCACCAACCAAGGGCCATGCATGAAGAGGACCTAGATGCCCTGCTCATATGTAGCTGATAGGCAGCTCAGTCTCCATGTAGGTTCCCTAGTAAGGGGAGCAGGGCTGTCTCTGACATGGACTCTATTGCCTGCTCTTTGATCACTCCCCCCTCCCCGTTGGGGGAGTACCAGGCCACAGAGGAAGAGGATACAGTCAGTCCTGATGAGACTTGATAAGCTGAGGTCAGCTGGTAAGGGAGGAGGGATCCCCCTTTCTGAGGAGTAGTGGAAGGGGATGGAGGAAAGAGGAAGGGACGGTAGGACTGGGATGAGTTGATACAATCGGGATGTAAAGTGAATAAATTATAAAAAACTAAAATTTAAAAGTAAATTAAATACAGAAAAAAAGAATAAAAAATAAAATAAGTTTTATATTGTACCATATAATAAGTCCTCCACTACTTGAGCTATCTGTATTGGGTGTCAGTTCTTTTTTTGATATATGTATTTGTGTGTAGGGGGATGACTGTGTGTGTGTGTTCTCACCCATGATTTTATTAGCATATAAATGAACAGATTTCCTAATGGCATTTTTATACTGCTTCGTTTTGGTGTATTCTTTCCTCTTTTGTTCTCTTCATATCTCCCTGTTCTGCCTCCCTGCTTCCCAGTGCTCCTATTTTTGTTTACATGCCATGTAGCAGTTGGGAAGGAAAAAATTGAGAATGAAGTAAAATGACATTTATATAAATATGATATGAAGAATCTCTTATTTTGCATGCTAACCTAAAAAAGTTAATTAAACAAGAAAATTTCTAATATATGAGAGTTAAATATATGTATGGTAGAAACAGCAGATTAAAGACCAATTATATGTTACATTTGATCTTAGTCAAAAGGCCATGAATTGATGATAATTATACTTTAAGCAAATATAACAGAACATTGAAATTCATCAAATGAAACATCATTCTGTAATTATTAGTTTGCACAGGGATGCTTGAACATACATACACAGAAAATGTTAGTAGTGGACATCTCAAGATGATAAATGCAGACATTTTTTTATTATTTTCTTTCCACTCTTTAATCCAATGAATAGTTTTCTGTTTTCATCCAACAGAAACATTTTATTCTGGAAACAAAGATACCTCTTCCAATCAGTAAAAGTGAGTGTTATGGATTAGTCTTTATAGATTTGTTCCCCAGATAATGGGTTGGATAGGAAAGTAACAGCAAGCATGACTACATATTACATGAGAGGACAATGTAGCACACACTTTCCCATGGGTAATGTTTAATTTTTATAAAAGTCACTCAAGCCAGAATAGGAACAAAGCACTTGGGATTCAATAACTTCAAAGGTACAGATAGCAAGCTTCCAGTTTTCAAAGAACTAGCCAAACTAGAAGGAGCAGTGTCTATAATTGCTTTCCTGTTTTTCCTGTTTTTGTTTAGCTTGGGCTCAAGCTTCCCTTTGGGTTCTCAGAGAAGACCCTGTTAAATCTTAGCCCTAGATTACTCAAGTCAAGCATAAAGTCTCTTATATTGCAAGCCATAACATACATAATATATGTGTGTGTGTCTAATATATAATTATATGTTCACATATGTAGATCTATAAACAGAGATACCTTAAAAAGTAAACTGTGATATGGCTTATTTATACATGACCCTACATGGACACTAAGAGAGGGCTTCTTTCATGTTTAATTTTAGGGAACACTTGCAAAAAGTTCTCAGAGTATAAAAAGAAAGTCATCCTTCTTTCCCTCTGCTTTCCCAGTGTGCCCTTCCTATTTTTCCTGGTAATAAAAACATAAACATTGTTATAAAATCTGAGTTAAAGACATCTGGCCAGTGAAGCTTTACTGGATGTATAAAGCCTACCTCTCAATGCTTAAAGCAAATATCTCCAGTCTCCAAAGAAACTACTGTTACTTTATTATAATCTTTTGTTTTGGTTATTTATTTATTGCTAAATGTGGTAAATGCTTGACAGCAACTTTGAGTTGATGTTTGTAGAACATCTTAAAAAGGAAACAAAACAGAACAAAACAAAAACAAAAGCAAACCTGGAGCAGTTACTTCTGAGAGTTGAGACAAGCCAGATGATCTTTTAGGGCATTGCATAATCACAAACACCTGGAGAATAGCCACCAGTGGTTGACGAATTGTGTTATGTTTAAACTCAAAAGTTGTGTGTGTCAAATGAAGTAATAAGTTTGTAATCTGAACCAGGTGTTTCCTCAGAGCACTTGATATGCTACTTGGTCTCCTGTCTTCCTTTCCTCCTTCTGGTCTTTTCCATGGGTCTTTACCAAGTTTTTTGTTCCTTTGTAAGTTCTTAGTACTTTGGGTGTTTGTTTTTGGAGAGAGAAAGACACAAACCCACAAAGTGTTGAAAGAAAAGTGTCATTTACCATATAAAGTGTGAGAAAGGTGGATCTCAGGGAACTGTAACTTAATTCAGATGAATTCCCACACAAGAGAAAATATAGTTTGTTGTTTCCTTCCAGCTGGTATGTAGAAAGAAGAGCAAGGAGGAGGCCTCATTCTGTGTCTGGTAATAAAACACAAGACTTATCTTGTAGAGCAAAAATTACATTATTGGGACAATTATATTTCCTTTTCATTTCTTTTTACTCTAAAATGTTGACTTTTTTCTACTGGTAGCTAAGCAGTAAAGAAAAGAAAAATGTCACACGTTGAGGTCATGGCTGACAAGAAATGCCAGCAAGGAACATATTGTGTGATAGAAGCTATGAGCTGTTCTCAGGGGCAGAACTATCATGCTTTAATTCATACCCTTGAAGACCCAAAAATAAAAACATCTTCACAACATGAGAAATCCCTCCAAAACCTGAAAATCCACTCCACTAACTCTTCTCATCTAACACTAATCCCACAATACACACCTTCACCAGCCCCCAAAGGTGGCCACAACAACAATGTTTCTAAAAAAGAAAAGAAACAGGAGATGGGAACACAGTTCAGATGTCTAGCCAACAGGAAAACTCAGGGAGGGTGCAGTTCCACTGGTCCTATTTTGACACAGTCCTGTCATAAACCTACAAGGGAGCCAGAGCTTACAGAACTCCTGCCTCATTTCCCCCTGCAGGGGAGGCTCTTTCTGCATCTAGCAGCTAGTCACCTTTAGGCTGCTGAATCACTTACTGGGTTGCCATCAGCAAGTTGTGAGCTGTGGGATAAAGTCCTTTACTTTCGCTTAGAGGATCAGTGGAGTCATAGGCAACATGGTCCTAAAGGTTGGGCTCCTTGAGTATGGTCAGAACTAAGTGATGAAACATGGTTGGAGCCCAGCATATGTTCAGTAAACTCTAGAGTAATTACATCAATGACATCTCCTTGATGTCATTACCCACATTTGTAAGCCCTCCATCATATCCTCTCTCCTACTTCCTGAAGTATATTACCCAGACATTGCCATGGTTCCTTTTGTCACTGCATTCAGGCCACAGTTTAAATACCACACAGTGAATGAAATCATCTCACCTCCATCTACTCTATCCTGCAGAGAATTGTTTCTTCTTCCCAGCTTTTCCACTACCAAACATTGCATTATAAAATTATTCTTTCATAAGCTGTATAAAAGAATGTAACTTCCATTAAAGCCGGAATTTTAAAACATTTTATTAGTATAAACAATGGATTTCATTGTGTCCAATTTATATTCTCATACACAGCGTATACACTTTCCATTTCCCCCTGAATCTTCACCAACATTTGTTGTTGTTTGTGGCCTAGAAGACAGCCATTTTTACTAGGTGAGATTAAATCGCAACATAAGTGTGACTTGCACTTTCATGTTGAATAAGGATAGTCAACGTCTTTTTCAAACATTTATCAGCCATTTGTACTTCTTTTGAAAACTTTCTGTGTAATTCATTTGCTCACTTACCGATCAGATGAATTTTTTGGTATCCATTTCTGAATTCTTTATATATTCTACATAGCAATCCCTTTGAAAAGGGATTCTTGAGGACAAATAACTAGCAAACTTTTTTCCCCAATCTGTAGCCTGTCTCTTCAAGCTGTTGATTATTTCTTTGCCATACAGAAGTGGGTTTTTTGTTTGTTTGTTTTTTTAATTTGATGCAACCTCTTTTGTAAATTCTTGCTGTTGTTTCCTGAGCTACTGAGGATGTATTCAGAAAGTCATTGTGTATGGCTACATCTTGAAGCACTTTCAACGGGGACTTTTTTTTTTTTAACTCTTCAACTGTGCCGTGCATACAGCTGTCACTGAAGATGTATGGAACACTGAAACACATTAATGCATCTCATATTTACACAATCTTTTCAGCATTTACTAAATATCAGGCCCTGGGCATATACCATAATCTGCATGTTATTATTATGGTTTAGTGTCATTAAGGCTACATGGTAATAAGAGCAGAGCAATAAAATAAATCAACATTTTCTGTCTCTGCTTACCAGCCCATGCTGTCTCGCAAATGCTGACACCATTGAGCCGGTTTTGTGAGCACAGTGGTTTCCTTTGAGGAGAGATCTGAAGGGATGCAACAGCAGCTGGAATGGTAGAGGTTTTATGAAAACACAAGAGAACTTTGCTAACGCAGGTGAATCAGCCGTTTCAGGCAAAGGGCTGTATGTAAAACTGAAAATAAGCCTCCTGATTCCTGATTGAAGGGAAGGGGTCAATTAAATGAACCAAAGCTACAGTACCCCAAGATGAGGTGACTGTTAAGGTCCTTCATTATGGACATTTAAAAGTTTTACTTAATAACATCTAGCTACAGAAAGAAAGAAAGAAAGAAAGAAAGAAAGAAAGAAAGAAAGAAAGAAAGAAAGAAAGAATCACATTATCACATTATAGGCTGCTGCCATTCTTGAAAGTCTTTCAGATTTAACCATTTTTCTTTCATCCTGATTACAATTTCTGATATGCATGTCAAGATTCTGTAACAATCCTATGATTTACTCTAACTACCCAAGCAAGTTGAATTGCAGACTCCCTCAGTACCTTCCACCTGTTCTGAGATATCCTGATCTCCCGAGGCAAAACATCCTTTCCTCTTCAAACCCAGATGCTCAATCTTAGGAGGACTGTCTCCCTACAAAACCTCTCCTAACTCCCCGTGTAAACACTAGCCACCATCTTAACTGCCACTATACCTCCTATAAAAAATGTGGTCAAGGGGCACCACATGTTTTATTTTCCAGTTATACCAAAGCTCTCAAGTAAATGACTCACCAGTGTCTATGATCACTCAGTTTCAAGCACACAGTAGTGTTCTATCCCCATCCAGTGGAAAAGTCAATCGCTACAACTTGTTGCCTAAGAGGGCCCCCTGCCGACTCAAATGCTGTGTGCTGTGCTTCTACAGCAGTGGTTCTCAACCTGTGGGTCGAGACCCCCTCGTGGTCAAACTACCTTTTTACAGGGGTTGCATATCAGATCTCCTGCATATCGGATATTTACATTACAACTCATAACCCTGGCAAAATTAGAGCTATGAAGTAGCAACAAAAATAGTTTTGTGGTCGTGAGTAACCACAACATGAGGAACTGTATTAAAGGGTGGCAGCATTGCCAAGGCTGAGAACCACTGGGTTCCAGTCAGGCCTCACTAAACCAGATGCAAGCCTTGCTAATAGCTGTATTCATAAACAAATATGTATTTTAGCACATGAATGGTGCCTGTGTTTAATAACCTAGTGTCATGAGACAAGGTATCATCTGGTCAAGAAGGGGCCAACTTTGCTGTGGACTAGAGGGGAGTTAAATTGCCTGATTCAGTCTATAGCTAAAAGTTATCAGGGGAGGCCCCTGAAAATAAAGTACCTAAATTTCTATTGTATACACACACACACACACACACCTGGGCAGGTTTGGGGTTCAACTTTTTAGAGTGAAGCAGGTATTTTTAGCTGTTTCACTGGGGAGCTGTCCCCCAAGCCAGAAATTATTTTTTAAGTTTATTTATTCACTTTACATCCTGACCATATCTCCCTTCCTCCTCTCCTCCTGGTTCCACCCTCCCACCCTCTTCCCCCTTTCCCCTCTCCCCTTCTTCTCAGAAAAGGCCAGCCCCCACTCCCATATCAAGCCAAGCTCAGGGAACCTTGTGTGTATGGGGAACGATAGAAGGACACAGAGGGGACAAGAATTCCACAAGAAGACCCACAGAGTCAACTAACTTAGGCCCAGGAGGGCTTACAGAGACTAATGCACCAATCAAAGAGTATATATGGTCTGGACCTAGGCCTCCTACACAGAAATTATGTTGTAATGAGTTCTCTTTATTACATCTCCTCATTACCTTATTTTATACCTTAAAACTGTAGGAATATAATCTGTACTGTATGAATCATTTATTATTATAATACAGTGTGTGTGAGGTGGACAGAAAAATTTACTGGGAAATTACTCAATCTGTTTCTAAAGGATATTTCAGTTGAACTGCTACTTTCCCATATGTGACCTATGTTTGTTGTTATAGACCAGGTTTTACTTGTCCTTCTGTTTTTTTGGGGGGGCACTAAGTTATCTGGGCATCAATGGATCAGATGGGCCTGAATGATCTCTTTTATGGCTTTAGAAAGTAAAATAAATAATCTTAAATATCTAGAGACAACGAACTTGATCCATTTTCTCATGATACCAGAAGGTTGGAGAAGCAAGAACATTAATTTGCACCTTCAGGTAGGAAAATTTGGGTCCCTGGTCCCAGATAGCATCAATTCCTATAGTAAGTTTAGCAGCAGCCCTGACTACTGCCCACCAGATGGCAGTGGCACTAAGAGTCTTAACCAAAAATGACTTGAAATTTTTCAAGTACCTAGGAGACAAAATTACCCTCAATTGAGAACCACTCTACCAAAAATACTCTACTAAAAGCTAAACTTCTGGGTTTCAGAAGCTTCTACTTGAAACACAATTATGTCGCCTTGGAAGTTTCTGGATGTAACAGTCCCCATTGATTCACAACTAGAGACCATTTCCTTAGTAACGACCCAAACTCTAGATCTGATTCCAGCACAAGCCTCAGGCCCCATTTTACCCTTCCACATACAGTGTCTAAGTCTGGATACTCACTGTTTCTACTACATATCCTCTACCTTTACCTCGACCTTCCGTAAAAACAATTTTATTCTTAAGACTTAACTAAGTCAAGTTTTTTGTTGCTGTTGTTTTATATTTTTGTAGCTTGAGGAAAACTATATTACAGTCTACAAGAAAACTACCCCAGGAAATGCAAGCTGTAAATCATGGTAACTTTCCCAAGGAGAAGAACAGAGAAGAGGAGAAAAAGTAAAATAAAATAAAGAAAACATGCCTCTTGAGTTAAGCCACACATATAGCCTTTAGGCAGGGGTATTCATTGAGTAGGCGATGGGAAGACTGGAGTTCCAGTCTAGTGTTTCTGGCCTGAGAACCAAGAACATTTCTAAAACTGCTGTCTTGGGGTCCCTGCCATGGACTGACTGTCCAGTTTTTGTTTTTTTTTTTTTTTTTTTTTTTTTTTACCTCCTGTTCTCATTCTCTCACTGGAGAGTACACCCTCAGTGAATGGACAAGGTTTAATTGAAGCCTCTTACACCTTTCTGGCAGCAGTGATGGTTTCTTCCTTGCTTGGACCATAAAGCTTCTTCAACTGGACTTGTCTTATTCCTCCTTAGCCATTTCCTTAAGTTTTGTGTAAACCAAAAGTCCTCCACCCCCATTTCTAAATTCATGTCTGTGCATGCACACACATACACAATTTAATTTCTTTTTGACTAGGATACATACTAATTTATGCTCTTACTTTCTCATTCTTTTCTATTGGTGGGACCCTACGACATTATCCATACAACATGTTTGCTAGATGAACCTGCCCATGCATCAACCTTCCCATTACACTGCCAGGTATTAGTAGTTTCTCTGATTAACTAGACTAGAACACAAACTAGCCATGTTTTACCTGGGGAGAGAAGAATCAAAGTCACTCAGTGACATTCTTTGGAAGTAATGTTACCATTTCTTAAGTGTCCTGCCAGAGTTGATGTAGGTCTATAAAGAACCTGCTCTAACTGTTACAGTGTGTGCTTTTTCTGTCAGCACCATCTGGTTTGGCATAATACTTTGAGGTTCCTTCTATGTTGGTACCAAGAGGCACCTTAAGAGCAGGAATTGCTTTTGCTACCTTCCTATAATCTTTCACCTTCCCCACAAACAAAGTCAAATCAACATATCGTTAAAATCTACCTGCTTGCCAATAATGGCAACTTCAAGACATCTCCTTATCCCCTGTCTCCCTCTAGTCAAATCAGTAACCAATATGCCACTTTGATGTTTTCTTGTATTATTTTGTTACCTCTTCATAATTTTCTTCCTCCTTTTCAATATCAAGAACTCTTATTAATAGCCTCAAAGCTCCCAGACTACATTAAATTATCATAATTCTAACAAGAAGTCTTGTCTTTTTTTCTCATATCCATAGGAACACAGTTGATACCTTCGTTAAAGGCACCATAAAAATCATTGAACAATGGACAGTCTCTATGATATTGAGAAAGTATCATTTCCCAAAATATTTTGTTGTTGTTGTTGTTTTTAAGATAAAGTCTCATAGGTTAGCTTGGCCACTAACTTTCTACTGTAGCTGAGGATGGTTTTGAACATAAACCTCCTGCCTCCTCCCCTCAAGTGCTGGGATTATAGGTGTATGATACCATGCATGGCTCAAAATGTTTTCTTTCTTTGCAAAATTTGGTGTTGAATTTAATCAAGTTTTTGTTTCTAACCAACATACAGCCATCTTGGAATGGTTTATGTTAGAAAATGGTTAATAGCAAGCTTTTAGAAATAAGCTATGTGGAAAGAGGAGGTTTGAAGTCAGTCTTAAGATGTAAGTGTGAATCACTAGGGCCTTTCCCTTCCTCTCCAGGATATTGTTCAGACTTTGCCTGCAAATGCTGCTGGCTACTAAACAGGAATTATGAGCTTGGCGTTTCTGATGGGCACACCCTTGGAAACAGGAGAGTTTGTTCTAACAAAACCCAAGGAACCTGTTGAGGCTTGTAGAAAAATTTTAAGATACACTTCTCAGCTTAAATGAAAACGACATGGGCAGCATTCTAATATGCCCCTGTGAAGCAGATATGGTGGTTTACTCCTAACAATTTTTTTTTAAACTCTGGCTCCAAAAATTTTAGATGAATGGATGTATAGGTAGATAGATAGATAGATAGATAGATAGATAGATAGATAGATAGATAGATAGATAATACATTTTCTGATGTGGCTGCTAGAAACAAAATCTATCTAGGTCCTCTGCAAGAGCAACAAATGGTCCTAACTTCTGAGCCATTTCCTCAGCCCCTATAATATACTTCAATTAAACAAGAGTGACATGCGATCTCAGTTAGCCAACCCAGGACTGAGGGGTACCCAAAAACACATGCCTTCTGGCCCTAAAACTTGAAAATCTTTATTCTGTCATTTAAAGGTGATTTAGAATGTTACAGAACCCGTTTATCCACAAGGGAGCTGAAAAAGTTATGCATGAACTATCAGTACCTCTTTTTTGAACTAAATTTTTGAAAGGTTTGCCTGATCTTCATATCCTCTGTTGTTTTTGATCATTATGGTCAACTTAGGCAAATTTAACTTCAGTCCTGACCAGAAATGGGTTAACTCTTGTCGTCTTTCTACTGCCTGCCACTCTGGCCTTTTGAAAACAATCTTTCCCACAAATTTGGATTCCTGGCAGGAAATTATGCTATAACCACTATGTCTCTTTCTCCAGGGTATGGCTGTTCTTCGATTTTTTTTAGGCAAGTTTTTTAAAATATTTTATTAGTGTATATTCACTATACATGATAACAAGTTTCATTATGACAACTTCTCACATGCATATAATGTATTTTTGACAACTCTCAAAATGTATTTGACTCACTCTTTCTTTTTTCCTCACTCCTGCTAATCTCCTTCCTTCTTCCCAACTAGCTGCACTTCTACTTTCATAGATGTTCTCCGCCGCCCCCAGCCCGTAATGGCACAATGAGTTTCATTGGGATTGCTTAAAGAAAAATGCCCAGGCAAGCCTTTAAACAACAAGATGGAGATCTACATTTTAAGGCTGCTCAAATAATAATTAGGTAAAATCAAGTTTTTACTCTTATATGTCTAATTGAATCCTAGTAGATCTGGTGTGGACAGTCAACTGGACCAGCTTTATTTTTACATTTGATGCCATATGTTGCTCACTCTGTGGTGATGTCCTTAAAGTGCAGATTTAGATTTGGTAGCTCTGGGGTGGAGTCTGAATAGTTCAAGAGATAACATTGCTGGCTCAGGGACCCCACATGAGGCTATGAGAATTTTTTAGGACAGTACTCTCCTCAGAATTTATTTGATCAGGTTTTGAAAAGGTGTGCTTGTGCTCAAAATACATTCATGTTAACACTCATGTGTTAACATAGCATTTTCATTTAAAACATTATCAGCCTGGAGAGGTTGTGGAGAAAGGGGAACCCTCCTTCATTGCTGGTGGGAATGTAAACTGGTATAACCGCTTTGGAAATCAATCTGGTGCTTTCTCAGACAATTAGGAATAACACTTCCTCAAGACCCAGCTATTCCACTCCAAGGCATATATCCAAAATGCTCAACTATGTTCATAGCAGCTTTATTTGTAATAGCCAGAACCTGGAAACAACCCAGATGTCCATCAACGGAAGAATGGATACAGAAATTGTGGTATTTTTACACAATGGAATACTATTCAGCAATTAAAAATGAGGAAATCATGAAATTTGCAGGCAAAGGGTGGGATCTAGAAAAGATCATTCTGAGTGAGGTATCCCAGAAGGAGAAAGACACACATGGTATATACTCGCTTATTTAGACTTATAAGATATGATAAACATAATGAAATCTATACACCTAAAGAAGATAAACAAGAAAGAAGACCTGGGGTAAAATGATTAATCCTCACTTAGAAAGACAAATGGGATGGACATTGGATGTAGGAGAAAACAAGTAACAGGACAAGAGCCTACCACAGAGGGCCTCTTTAAGACTCTATCTACCAGTGTATTAAAGCAGATACTGAGACTCATAACCAAACCTTCAGCAGAGTACAGGAAATCATATGAAAGGAGGGGGAGTTAGTATGACCTGAAGAGGATAGGAGCTCCACAAGGACCAAATATATCTGGGCACAGGGGTCTTATATGAGACTGTATCTCCAACCGAGGACCATGTATGGATATAACCTGGAACCTCTGCTTGGATTTAGGGCGTGGTAGTTCAGTAACCAAGTGAGTTCTCCTAGTAAGGGGAACAGGGGCTACTTCTGACAGGAACTCAATGGCAGGCTCTTTGACCTTCCCACACCCCAAGGGAGGAGCAGCCCTGCTAGGCCACAAAGGAAGACTTTGCAGCCAGTGCTGAAGACACCTGATAAAACAGGGTCAGATGAAAAGGGAGGAGGTCTTCCCCTATCAGTGGACTTGGAAAGGTGCAGGGAGGAGATGAGGGAAGAAGGGTGAGATTGGGAGGAAACCAGGGAGTGGGATACAGCTGGGATACAGAGTTAATAAAATGTAACTAATAATAAAAATAAATAAATAAAATAAAAAATTATCAGCTCCAGAATACCACTATTTTAAAGTACCATTGATCCTGCTGACACACCCATTATGTGAATGCTGAGTACATACATGTGTCACTTGTGAATAAGAAAAATCACCTGGATCCAGGAACTTATTCCATCTAGCATAAGCAATTGAACTGATGGTCAAAACATATGTTGTCGTATGGTTTGTATCCATGTTGTACACAAAGGCTTATATTTGGATGCATGCAAAGCAATAATCATTCTTATCACTATAGCCAAATCTTATCAATGAAAAGGATTTGATTTCCTTAATATACAAAGAACTTCTATACAGTAACAATACCAACTAAAGTAACCTCTGTCTGTTACAAAGTTTATTTTAAATTGAAAAAAAATACTTATAGTTCACACATTATTAATGACAACAAAACGGGGAGAAGTTCAAAGATATAAGTATTTACAATATTTTTTTAAATCAAAATCAACCTATTTAAAGAAAATTCAACTTTGATCTGAAAAATGTAAATTAAAATTACAGTGAGGCAGTTTGGCTTGTTAAAATAGCAAACACATAAAAAGTCAAGTAAGGGGCTGGAGAGATGGCTCAGAGGTTAAGAGCACTGGCTGTTCTTCTAGAGGTCATGAGTTCAATTCTCTGCAACCACATGGTGGTTCACAACCATCTGTCATGAGATCTGGTGCCTTCTTGCATGCAGGTCTGCAAACAGACAGAACATTGTATACATAATAAATAAATAAATATTTTAACAAGTCAAGTAAATGTAACATATTGGTTATGTTGAGAGGAAGGAGTTGCCTTCATATATCACCATGGTAATGCTGATTGGTGCTACATCATGGCAGACTTTTACTAAGATCATTAATAAATTTATAGCTGGTAAGATGGCTCAAGGGATAAAAGTGCTTGCCACTAAGCCAAACAACCTGACCTGAGTAGGATCCACGTGGTGGAGGGAGAAAGCCAATCAATTCTGGAAAGCTGCTCTCTGACCTCCACCAAGGTGACATGGCATCAGCACTCACAAAGCCATACACACAGTCACACACACACACACACACACACACACACACACAGAGAGAGAGAGAGAGAGAGAGAGAGAGAGAGAGAGAGAGAGAGAGAAAGCCTGTTTTAATTAGCTTTTGAATAATGTTGGAATATTTCTAATGGTATAATGTTATATATATATATTTTAAAAGATAACATGATACCAGAAAAAAAAGGATTAAACAACACTTACTACTGGGTGATAATGTAACATAACAAGAGATCTCAATTATCTTCTTTTTATTTCCAAGTAGTTTTATTTTATTTTTTTTAAATTTTATATGTTAGTCAGAATTTTCACACATGACAAGCCTTTGGAATTTAGATTGTGCTCAAGAGAGAAGTTAATAAGAGCTAAGGTGGACTTGGCTTTAAATCGAAGAATTTATTTTTCATTTATAGTGTTTGAAATTTATTTTATTTTATATGTATGAATATTTTGTCTGTGGTGTAGCTACACTGTGTACATGCCTGATACCAAATGAGGCTAGAAGAGGGCAGCCCTAGAGCTGGAGTTTCAGATAGTTGTGAGAAATGTGGATGCTGGGAACTGAACCCAGGACTTCTGCAAATACCGTAAGTGCTCTTAATGCCTGGGTCATTGACCAACCAGACCACCTCCATCTTAGGTTTAAAAGCCTTCTTATAGTAAAGAAAAACTAGGTTCATTTCTGAGTATGATTAAACCTCTGTTTCTCAAGGATTGGGCTATGCTCCCTACTGTAATCTTAACTACAAATGATTCTGTTTTTCCTGTTCAGGAATAGTAACAGTATCTTTGGTTCAAGAAGTTGTTTATAACCATCTTGCAGCCCTAGAGGTTATATGACCCTTTATGATTACCTTATTATGACTACCTGTTGTGCTTACCTTGTTTTGACCATTTGTTATGTTCTTTCTGCTCCTGTAACCCCACCTATTTTCCCCCACTTGGAAACCTTCTACCGCTGAACTCTATAAAAGCCTTGTATTCCTCACATCTAGTGCTGCACTATGAAATCCTGACTTTGGAAGAAGTATACAGCTGACTAAATACAGCTTGTTTAAACCAGATAATCATGGAATTTCCCCTCCCTCAAATCAGGTCTAACATGATTTCTCAAGTCCCAAACTGTAGACTTTAAAGGTTTGCATTTAAAGAAAGTTAAGTCCTGGCTTCTCTGCACTCAGGAGATGAAATTAACATAGTCATTCCTCAGGATTTGAAGTAATAATGTTCTATAAAACTCTCATGATCCCTTAATTAGCAAGTCCTGAACAACTGGCTCTTCGTGGCAATCTAAGAATAGATTCCTTCAAGTCTCTGGCAACAATGTTTTTGTCATCCCATCTACGTCTGCCTCTATTATATGTGTGTTTTGATTAAGGACCCCATATGCCATCTATATTACATGCTAAAGTTAATGAACTCTCAACCAACAGTATAAAATCATACTAAAGAAGTTTACTGAATGCATGTATGTTCTCTTTGAGCAAGGTACACTAGCAGCCTTCTGTAAAGGAATGCTAAATAGAACGGTGTGCAATGCTCGGGAACCATTTTGAATAGGAAACTTACCAAAAAGCAGGAAAAGATAAGAAACGTGCCACTAAGGTTGTTATAAGGACACTGGCCCACATTATGAGAGCTGAAACAACAAAGAGGGCACCATCTTGTTACACCTCACCTGGAAAGAGATGAACTGGGAAGATCTAACACCCTGAATTATCATCAAAGCTCTGCAAGGGTTGACTTGGCAATGAACAATAAGTTTTCCAAGCAGGTGAACTCATAAATACAAAATCTACAAACAATGAGGATAAAATGTAATTACAGCTATTCTTGAAGGGAAAACTCTTAATCAAGAGGAAAGCACCGAACATCACCATCTGTAGATAAGCTTCTTCACCAAGTTCTGTGATTTATGAGGTAGTCCTTCTAGGCACTTGACATAATGGAAACAAGAACAATCTCTTCAGCAGCCATCCCCCCCCATTAATTAATATATTTATTCACTTTACATCCTGATCATAATCCCCTCCTCCCTCTCCCCCCAGTGCCACTCTCACACCCCTGCCCCCAGTCCCCTTTCCCTTTCTCCTCAGAGAAGGGAAGTCCCCCATGGGTACCAACCCACTCTGGCTTTGACATCAAGTCAAAGCAAAACTATATGCATCCTCTCCCACTGAGACCAAACAAGGCAGCCCAGCTAGGAGAAAGAGATCCAAAGGCAAACAACAGAGCCAGAGATAGCCCCTACTCTCATTGTTAGGGACCCACATGATTACCAAGCTGCACATCTACTATGTATGTGCACGGGGCTTAAGGACAGTCCATGCATGCTCTTCGGTTGGTGGTTCAGTCTCTGTGAAGTTCCACAGGCTCAGCTTAGTTGACTCTGTAGGTCTTCTTGTTGTGTCCTTGACTCCTTCTGGCTTCCTCAATCCTTCCTGCTAGTCTTCCATATGACTCACTGAGCTCCACCTATTGTTCGACTGTGTGTCACTTCGACAGTCATTTTGTTTAATATAGTCATTGTCTTCAACAAGAGCCAGCTCCTGAGTATCCCTACATGGAGAACACAGAGAAGTGTAGGCTAATGTACACCACAACAACTTATAATCCTCCTAAGCAGGGTAAGGGAAGGTTGAGACAGCTTCTGACTCTAACGATGGTAGCTCAAAGCTAGCATCAAGGTATACATGTATGTTAAACTGATACAAACATTACGCCATACAGATCAAATGAATTAGAAAGTGCATCCTCTTGGGGTTGTTTGGAAAACATGATGTAGGTACTAATATGTAAAAAAAGATTAAAGGATTTGTAAGATGGCAACCAGAGTTCTGGAGTTCTGGACAAAGGCTTGGAATCCAATACAGGTATAAAGAAGGTGAAAGCATGGCTCCCATTGTTGATGTAAAGTAAGACACAGTACAGCCAGTGTGTTAGCAGAGAAGAGAACTCGAAGTCAAATGGCTAAATGATGGCAGATTTAACTAGCCTCATCTTGTTCCTGGAAGTTTCTTGGTTAAATCTTTCCAAGGTTAAATACTGTGATCAAATCTTCCCCTGTCTGTTTTTATGTCCTTAACTAGAATACATATGGAAGCAAGCAGGGCTCAAGCCTCATTTTTTTAGCTGCATTCTCTGTCTTCTACCAACACTTCCCAACATACAGCACATCCCCAACATGTGAAAGATCAGCCTCCACCAACCCTTGCATGCAATAAGCCTGGGGTAAATATTTACTAATTCACTACTTGGCTTTATGAATACACTAAGCCTTTAAGAAGGCCTGCTCTGTTTACCATGGATGTGGGTGGTTCTCATGGACAAATAGCTAAACGTTGTAATGTCCCCCAAGTTTTCCCAGAATATGTGTAGAGAAGTGGAGTCATTGAAAACGGCACAATATTACATTACCCATCTTTATTTCCTATCTAACTAAAACAAAAAGGTATAGTAAAAAGAATCTCCAAATTTTGTAATTAAATTCATAAATATGTGATTACACCATTTCTTTAGTTATTCACATTAGATCCTAATCATAGTCCCCTCCATCCTCTATTTCTACTCCCTCCCCTCCCTTCTTCCCTATTTCCCCTACCCTCTTCCCCTGTCCCTCAGGAATGGGGACCCCACCAATAACCCACACCAGCACATCCAGTCACATCAGTACTAAGTACTTCCTCTTTCACAGTGTCCTGGCAAAGCAGCCCCACCAGGGAGAAGTGATCAAAAAGCATGCAACAAAGACCAGGTCAGAGACAGTTTCTGTTCCCCTTTCTAGGGGACTCACATGGGGACTAAGTTGCCCATTGGGTATAGATACATAGAGAGAAAGGGCCTAGGTCCAGTCCATGCTTGGATCTTGGTTGAAGCTTCAGTCTCTTCAGGGTCCCCTGGTCCCAGGTTAGTTGGCAGTGTTGGTCTTCTTGTGGAGTTCCTTTCCCCTCTGGGTCCTTCCATCCTTCCTCCACTCTTCCACAAGGATCCTTATGCTCCACTCTATGTTTGGCTGTGAGTCTCAGCTTCTGTTTCAATCTCTTGTTGGGTAGAGCCTCTCAGAGGACAGCCATACTAGGATCCTGTCTGAAAACATAGCAGAGTGTCATTAATAGTGTCAGGGGTTGGCTCTTTCTCATGGAATGCGTCTTAGATTGGGCCAGGCATTGGTTAGGCATTCCCTCAATCTCTGCTTTATCTTTGCCCCTGCACATCTTGTAGGCAGGGTAATTTTGGGGTTGAAGATTTTGTGGGTGGGTTGGTGTTCCCCTCCCTCCATGAGGAGACCTGTCTGGTTAGAGGGTGGCCTCTTTAGTTTCCATGACAACCACTTTTAGGAGTCTCAGCTAGAATGACCCCCAAGATCCTCCCAGATATGGAATTTTAAGGGTTAAATTTTGGCTACCCAATTCTAACTCTTTAGAAGTTAATACAATACTCATTGAGTTCTTAGATTATGTGTTGGTGTTTATGTTACACGAAGTTAAACAATTTCTGTATAATCTTGGGATTATAAATTATTTAATCGTACCTTGTGGCATGGTGGAACCCAGGTATCTGTCTGTCTTTCTTTTCCCATGCTGTGCTGCCTGGATTTGATTTGATTTGATTTTTATGAGTCCTGGGCATAAAGCAGATTTAGCCACAAAACCAGGCATCAAGCTAAGATGAACAAAGGACTGCCATCTGCTCTGCCCCTGACTGATAGAAAAACAACATCAAAGAGGTATCTCTTTGCTCATTGCCAGGGGGATTAATTATATATTTTTAATAAAACAATTATTGTTCTTTATTAACTTCTCAGATAGAAATGTCAGCAGGACACAAATTAAATATTATTGAAAATAGTTAAATTTAAATTTGAGTATATTTCATATAAAATTGCTATAACAACTATATAGCAGCCTATAGCAAGAAATGTATGAATTGATTTTTGCCTATATTCATTGCTTCTGATTAAATTTTCTATCAGAAGTAAAAATCGAATTTTTAAAGACACATTTTACATACAATCTCTGTGTTAGTATTTAGATAAAAATGCTGTGCACACAACCAATCTTAAATCAAATGAGGTTTATTGGATGGAGATGGAGGCAGGGAGAGAGACATGGTGGGGGAGCACCCGACAGAGAGGGGAGAGAATATAAGAGAAGGGAAGAGGAAGAGAGCAAAAGAGAGGCAGAAGTGGCCTACAGTTCACTATGTACCTGGCCCAAATGATCTCATAGGAAGGACATAGGACGTTGTCAGGTCCCTAAGGAAGGACCAGTTGAATTGCCTGCACAATATAACATTCCTCCCTTTTTGTTTAATTAAAAAATTAGGAGCTTGGGCTGCTTCTCATGTATGGCAAGGTAAAGGGTATAAATGTAGGTTTATTGGAAGTAGTTCTTGGTCACCATGCAAGGGGATAAAAGAGAGAGAGAGAGGGAAAGAGGGAGAGAGAGGAAAAAAGAGCTCCAAAATGTCCAGATTACTTGGTGAGGAGGAAAATGGGAAGCCCTTTCACTGGAAAGTTCAGGGCAGAGGGTTGCCAGTAGAGAGTTGCCAGCTGTACTACAGCAGGTAGAGCCTGAAGACTGCTGGGAGAACTTTGAGCTACTTGTCTTGGGCCTGAAGCACACCATTCCAGCCTTTTGTGAGTAATAAGTGAATAATGGGAATAGATTCTCTTCTGGCTATTTCCTGCTGACACTGGGGATGCTGTGGGGAGGTCAAAAGGCTGAATTGCTGACCAAGCCCAGGAAGAGTAGGCTGTTTTGATGCTGTCCAGGGTCTGTGAAAACATCCGTGGCTGGGAGTGAAAGTTCAGGTCAGGCTTGACACAGTCTGCAAGGTTAGACTGGAGCACCTGTGGTTGCTGCTTTGGCTCTGTCATGGATGTAGGAAATACCCGGGTCTGGCAGGATACTGGAGCATATATATAGGCATAAAAACAAAGTTAAGTAGGTTATGGAAAAATTTCTTTAGGTGTATATTTTTTTTAGATATACATGTGAAACTTTTTGGGAGAGTGAACAGAGACGGAAGAAGAGACTTGAACATAGGAACCTCCATTTACCCAGGGGAACCTCCATTTACCCGATCGCTGACAGTAATTTAAAAGATTTTGCTTTGGATCTGTCATCTAAAGAAATTGAGGCCAAGTTTGGTTGCAGAATCATGTGAACCTGGAGGCCCCTAATGTGGACACTAGGTGTTCAAATCTAAAATTATTTAGAAGGCATCTTGGAGGACAGCCTAGGGACATGATGGAAGATACAATTTCCATGGATGAAGAGAGAAAAGTCATTTTTGCCAGTCTTTGGAGTGTCCCACAAAGTACAGAACCAGAGGTATGGGGGCACAAGCTGGCAAAGCAGGTCATCACAAGCAGTGAGTGCCAGGGACCACAGGGAAGACTCCCAGGAGACACAGCTCACCTAATACTAGGATTTTCCAAGGCACACCCAACATGCAAGAGGAAAGAAAAAGCCAGGAGAGATCAGACCATCTCACCAAAAAGAACAAGATTATTCACCTAAGGGAAGGCATCTGTGTGAGGATTGGTGAGAAGGACGTGTACCTCGTTCCCCAGTGAAACAGAGATACTGGTCAGTCTCTCAGACAAAGGAGAAAGTTTAAGCCAACCATGAAAAGGAACTCATCAATCTGCCAGTGTTGGATGTATGGATGTGGCGATTGGCCAATAAAGAGGAGTAACCAAAACCAGCAAAAGTGGGGGAGGAATCCCACCTTTTGAGATAAACAATAATTGCAGTACTTATCTGGAGCCCAAGTGACCTGAGAGATGGATTCGTGTGGATTTTCTGCAGCTTACAAGAATCTCTTTTAAGTTTTACAAAGGAGATAAAATTTTAGACATGTTAGCATCACCATTATAATATGCATTGAACTATACATTGTAGAAAAGGCAGTAGACATACAACTTTTTATTAACAGCATAAACATTGTTTTAAGGTGAGCTCTGCAAAGGCAGAGACCTTCCGTGAAGTAGAAGGGGCAAAACCTCACTTGACCTTAACTTTTAGAATGATTATACATTACCGAAAAGAGGCTTAACCAATTTTTAAGTTTGCATTTACCAACCTTAAAACACTTTCTTAGACCCTCAAACATTTATAACTTGCATTTACCAACCTTAGGTTTTTGTATCTAGTTATTTACCATGAGACATATGTGAGACTGCTATGAACATTTATTGTCCTTTAGTTAAAGGGATGGTAAAAGGTTACATCTGAGGCCTGTCTTTTGAGTCTGATAGCAAACAAGACTGTCTAGAACTAAGAATAACAACTCTGAATAAGGCTTAAGGCCTGGTCTCCTGCCTATGAAGAGAAATGAGAAGGCATCTGAAGTCTCCCAACACAGAAGTTGGCAATATGTCCGTGGGGCCAGAGTGTGAGGCCCAAACAGACCTGCCTGCAATGTTACCCTGGGCTGGGTGAGGGTGGTGGAGGTTGTTGAATCTAGAAGCCATTTTTTTCTTCCAGGCCAAGGATCTGGAAGGCTGAAAGTGTCTGTGGCTCTTGTGCTGGTTGAGCCTCCATGGCTGGGCATAGAGGACAAACCTGCATGGGAGCATTTTGACTTCTGAAGGCCAGTCTGTCAGTAGGCAACCATGGCTTGTTGAGGCAGCTGCAGGACCAGTGTCTCCTTTGGCTGCATTTGAAATAGTCACCTGGTGGAATTGACTTTTGGCTATACCCCGGAAGTATGGGGCATTGTAGACCTCTTGTTTTCTTTACGGGAATGCCAAAAGCCTCAGAGCAGCAGCCAAGGTCTGGAGCATAGTTTTTGTTGTAGATGAGTCTGTTGGGAAGGCTCCTCTCATTATTTTTACCAATTCCTATATGGTGACTCAAGGACCATCCTCAGCTGTTTGTTAAAGCTGGCAGTGAGACCATGTTTGCATCTGTAGGACTATAAATATATATTTTTGACTCGTTAGAAGACTTGATCATCTATGAGAGGACTGAATATTAACTTGCATTCATTAATCATCAAATATTAGGACTTAAGTTTTGTCCCTGTTAAGTTGGAGCCTTAAAAGCAATAAACATAGTCCATAGCTTATAAAAGTTTAAGGCTATACTATAGATTAATAATGTTATCATAGTTAGAAAATAAGGCCAAGCATATTTTAAACTTAATAGTGAAGATAAAGCACAATGACCAAGTTTTAACACAAATAAATAAATGCCTCAAAAATTAATAGATCTTACTTTAGAGTATTGGTAAAAACTTGCACGTAGTAACCCCTGGGTTATGAGTTTTAAAACCAACAATATAGAAGAACAATATAAAGCAATTTTAAAATTACATTTGAATATATTATATAAAACCCATTGGCTGGAAAGCCTAGTGGTGAATCCAGATCACAAGCAGCTTGCAGTGGGAAAAACAGCATTTATTAATGTAGTAACTGATAAAGACATAGGCAGTTAGACATATATTTTAAATTAGCTTAAATCTGAATAAATCTTTATAACCTTGAAATTTTAGCATTATATAAAAATTATTTTGAACCAGGGTATACACACACACACATAGCATGTTGTAAAAATATAACTTTAAATTTATATAAAAATCTATAACCATTTAAAATGAGACTTGTTGCTTTTAGTCTAAAAGGAGACAAAAATAAACAGTTATGACTAAGGAAGTCTTATAAATGTAAACCCAATGAGTAAATTATATAAAATGTTAGATAAGAATTTACAGCATTTATATATAGAGAGAGCAGAGTGTACAAAAATCAGGAAGAAAAGATTTTTAAAAGCTGGTGAGAGAATTAAAAATTAGTTTTTTGGGGTATTGGTTGGTTTAAAGTTTAAAGCACAAGCCTGAACAAAGGCCAGCCAGATGGAGACATCTCTAGCCACCTAGGGGAGGAACTAGCTTTATCGCATTCTTTTCCTGCCCACTAGAGATACAGTTGCTAGGAAACAGGCCTAGATGGCTAGGGTAGAACCATTTATGGACTTGACAAGTAAAATAAACCAATCATTTCAAAAGTCAATTTCCCTTACCCAATCATGTAATGCCAAGACATGTTATTCAATGCTTGCAGCTTTGCCCTTTAAAAACTTTGTTCCCCTAGACCTCCAGGCCGCACTCCTCCTCTTCATCAGGGAGGTTGCTGAGACCTGGGCTCAAGCTTGAGTTAAATAAACCCTCATGTGTTTTACAGCAGAGTGGATTCCTGTTGGTCTTTGGGGGTCTCACGAACTGGACATAACACTGGGAAGTAGGGGCTTAAAAGTCAGAAATATTTTGAGAGCCAGTTTAGAAGCGAGGCTTGGAGATTTGCAGAAGCGGGGGAGGGGTTAACTCATGGTTCTCCTCTATTTTAAAATCAACATGGCTGCTTGCCATGTGAGGTGCAGCCACCATGGCATAGTGAGACCAGGGTTGCAGAACCCAGGGCCTTGCTGATGGCTTAAGGGTCCCTGCCGGACAGCAGTTCTAAACTTTCTGTGTGTGGCATGGCTGATCGGGTGTTGGTGCAATTAAAAAACCCTGCTCCACATATAAGGACATAAGAGAGGCAGGAATTTAAAACCCTAATTCCTGGGGCCAGAGGCGGTGGCAAATTTTAAAGCCATTTGAGGGTAGTTTTGCAGGGTTTTTTCATTTGTTTGTTGTTTTTCCCTTCTGTGCTGTGAGGGAGGGTCTCAAGGCCTGGCTTACATAATAGTGAAGTCCAGCATGAGTGAGCTGAAAGAGCAGAGCAGATGAGGGGGTCTGCGAGAAAAAGTTCTGAGTGACAGATAAGTGTGGCAGCGTCAGTGGCAGATTAAGTGATCAAGAAAAGAGGAGGAGATGAGGGTGCAATAGAAAGATTTTTTTTTTGTGGGCAGGCAGGCATGTGAAGAGGGGTCCTGGCTTGTCTGAACATTGTTAGAAGAGGCCCTTCCAGGTTTCAGTACTAAATGTAGGGATTTAGATAAAAATGCCATGCATGCAACCAATCTTAAATCCAATGGGGTTTATTGGATGGAGATGGAGCTGGAAAGAGAGAGATGGAGGGGCACCCCGACAGAGGGAGGGGAGAGAAAACAAGAGAAGAGAAGAGGAAGAGAGAGGTGGGAGTGGCAGAAAGATGACTATGTACCTGGCCCAGATGTCGTTATAGGACATAAGTACTGACATAGGATGTTGTTAGGACCTTGAAGGTCCCTAAGGGAGGGCAGTTGAATTGCCTGCACAACATAATACTTTGTACTTACTCTTTCAAAACCTTGGTATGGAAATCCTCCTGGCCTTCCTCCCTTAAATTCATCAAACAGTTAAAATGGATCCAGATTTTTCAACTGTAATAATAAAAATTGACATGTTAGACATGGCTTTTAAGTCATACTATAGGGGCTACATACATAAACATATCTAACAAAATTCATTGAAGATTGTGCAGCCACTGTGCATTTCTAAAATGCAAATTATATTCAGGAAGAAACTATGCACCACTTGAGGACTCATTGATTACATTAGAATGGACACTGTAAGAAAAGAGCAAAGAGTGAAAAAACATTTCATGATTATCTACAATACAGTCAAGTAAGTCATGATCAGTCTGTAACAGATTCTTAGCCTCATGAGATAAAAGTTTATAATAAAATCAATAACTGCAAAGTGTTTATGAGTGCCCTCAAGGAAAACAACTTCGCACATATGAGAACAGGTGACATCAGGGAGTTGACTACCAGGGAAGCCACTCTTGAGCTGAGTCTTAAAGTGATGTTGGAGCTAATTGAGTGGAAAGGAGAGAAGGAGGAATGTTCCAGAAAGAAGAGGAGTAAAACAGATTGCTGTGCTTGACAAAGTCTCTGCCTATCACTCATTGGAATTTCAAGTGCACATAAAATTAAAATTTCCTGAATATTCTTACACAGAAACAGATATGTTTCAAACTTTTATTTAATAAGCTTTTAGTTTCTTCTATCAACTATAAGCTACTCATATGTATGTGCATATATATATATATATCAATTCTTGCTTTTTATTAATGGCTGAAACAGGAATGTCATCAGTGATACAAATCAAATGAAAAGAGTATGTAAATTTTACTATATTTCATTTAAAATTAATATTATACCTCTATAATAAACATAGAATTATGATGAGCAATGGGCAAGAATAGAGGTTAAAGTTTTTGGCTTAGTTCTCATTTTGTATCTCAGACTGGCATCAAGCTCTCAATACTCCTGCCTCCATATCCTAAGTGTTAGAATGAAAAGTATGCAATACCATTCCTAATTATAGTTCAAATCTTTTTTTTAGTTTTTTAATTAATTACAATATATTCAATTTGTATCCTAGCTGTAGCCCCCTCCATCTTCCCTTCTCAATCCCACTCTCTCTCTCTCATCTCCTCCCATGCCCCTCCCCCAGTCCACTCATAAGGGAGGTCCTCCTCCCCTTCCATCTGATCCTAGCCTATCAGGTCTCATCAGGACTGGATGCACTGTCTTCCTCTGTGGCCTGGTAAGGCTGCTCCCCACTCAGGGAAATGTGATCAAAGAGCCAGCCACTGAGTTGTTGTAAAGAGATGGTCCCTATTAACATAACTAGTGAACCTACTTGGAGACTGAGCTGCCAGGGGCTATATCTGTGTAGGGGTCCTAGGTTTTCTCCCTGCATGGTCCTTGTTTGGAGTATCAGTGGCAGAAAAGACCCCTTTGCCCAGCATTTTTGGTTCTGTTGCTCTCCTTGTGTAGCTCCTGTTCCCTCCAGGTCTTTCTATCTTTCCCCTTATCCAAAGGGGATAAAATCCCCTTTGGATCTTATCCTGAAGGTGATGGGTTATAGTTGGGAGTTGAGATAATTAGATTTTTAAAAAGTCATTCTATAGACAATGACAGATATTCAATATTCTGTGCAGGAGCAAGGGCCAGAAATAAGATAGTAGACACCCTTCATAAGATTAAGGAGCTGCCCTTCCATTTCTAGTTTATTAAGTTTATCAATGGATTTTGAATTCAGTTGAGCTAATTGTGTCTCTTTTTCTCCTTTGTCTCTTAATATGGATGAAGATGAAATAAATATTTATTGCTTGTGGTGCCAAAAAGATTCACATAGGCAAATTAACTGCTCTCAAATAAAGTGTGAAGACAAAATGTTCCCTCTTTTCAGTCTACCTTTGTCACTATCAGCCACCAACAGAATAGTATTTATTCACTGCTACTGCTCTGGAATGAAAAATCTCAAAATATGGAGGCAACTTTGGGCATTGGGTAATAAGTTCAAGGCTAGAAAGCTTTTGAGATTCATCCTAGACAAAAACAAAGCTACACTATTGTCATTAGAGTGTGAAATTTGGAGGGCCAAAAGGAATGGAGGAAAGCCACAGACAGCAGCCCAGTCCTCTTAAACACTAGAAGAACAATCCCGAATGAAATGTTAGAAGTAACAAGCACACATTATTTCTCAGAAAGAAATGAAGCACACACTGGAAGCTGGAGGAAAGGTGATCCTGGTTACAAAGCAAAGAACGTGACTGAATTATGTTCTTCTCCTTGTGTTTAATGGCTAGCCAAAACTTCAAGTAATGAAGTTAGATATTTAACTTAGATAAAGGTATTTTAAAGAAAGCACTGGAGGTGTGACATGGTTCCCTCTGACCATGTGTAGCAGAATGTAAGAAGAGAGAAATAATACACAGAATGGTTAGTAGTTTTAGTCCCCAATTCAATCACATCTCTTTTCCTTTCTTTCTTTCTTTCTTTCTTTCTTTCTTTCTTTCTTTCTTTCTTTCTTTCTTTCTTTCTTTCTTTCTTTTTTCTTTCTTCTTCTTCTTTTGTTTTTGTTTTTGTTGTTGTTATTTTGTTTTTCAAGACAGGGTTCTCTGTGTAGCTTTGGCTGTTCTGGACTCACTTTGTAGACCAAGCTGGCCTCAAACTCACAGAGATCTACCTAGTCTGCCTCCCCGAGTGCTGGAATCTAAGGCATGTGCCACCACATCTGGCTTCCTATATGTTTCTTTTCTTTCAAACACTTCCAAATAAATTTGAAAGGTTTGGAAAATATTCAGCCATCTTGTAAAGAATGAGAAGGAATGTCATCAAGATTGTGGCCAAATAGCTATTTGAAAAAGAGCCATCTAAACAGAATACAGGAACTACTGCCCAAAACAATAGAACAATTGGTCCTTTGTCTTTATCTTAGTTCACTCAAGGTGCTTTCACAAAATGTCATAAAGTGAGTACCTTCAAAGTAACAAATGTAAAATATATTTCTTATGGTGCTGGAAGCTCAGAGGTCCAAGATTAAGATGGCAGCAGCGTTAATGTCTAATAAAATCTACTTTCTGATTCATAAGCAATACCTTCTAGCTGTCTTTACATGATGGCAAGGTCCAGTTAACTCTCTGTGATCCTCAATTAAAGGATATTAATGCCAGATGTGCATATTTCAGCCTCATGACATAACTTCTAAAGACACTGCCTGCTAATACCATCAATTTGAAGGCTAGAATCTCAAACTTGGATTTGGGGAAGGACACATACATTTAAACTGTATCAGTATATTTCTTGATTCATTGCACATTGGCTTCATCCAGTCACCAATCTATGCCATATGAACACACCCAACTTGGTATAAGTAAAGGCTACAGAATCCAGGTAGCTGATCAAGAGTCACAGAGATGAACTGTTCAACTGGCCAGAAGACAAGAGTCATGAATAAGAAATGCTCCAATAAACAAGAGTATATTGTATTAGACTGTTGTCCTGAAGTGCTACTTGCAGCAGGGCTGAAAATCAGTTCTTACCCATCTCCAAGCATTTATCATGATGTGTGCAACATGTTCAACAAACGTGGTCCATGTGTCCACAAGAACAGACTTCTGTGAGAACTCTGATTTTCTAAAATGTTTTTTAAGTCCCCAATTCAATCACAGCTCTCTTTTCCTACGTGTTTCTTTTCCTTCAAACACTTCCAAATCTGTTAGCTGCCAAATTTAACTGGCAGCTTCCAAGATTGTTCTTTCAACATCCTCAGAACTCCAAACAAAAACCTGTGGCCACCAACCCTCTAGCCTGTAGCAACCACGTAATAAATCTCCAACAGGCCAGCAGGTTTGGGAAGTCAGGAAATACTGGAAGTGCCTATCAGAAATGCGGGCCTTTGGAGATAGGACTGATTCTTTTCAAATGACCCTCTGTCGAGTCCAGAATAATTCTAATTATGCTGAGTGCAGTCCATAAACTCTGTTACTTTTGTTAGATTCTTTAGCCTCTTGTAGCTTGGTTCTATGACTGAATCTGGCTAACACATGGCAATCCCAGAGTGGAACCTAGGGAGCTATCCTTATCAAATGAGGATGAACAGTTAATATCTGTCCTTTTGTTTTTTGTTCTCTTCAGAGGGCAGGTGGTGGTTGTTATTGCCTTATCAAACATCTATTTGATAATATCAAGGAATTCTTTGAATATTGCAATATGATAACAGGGCTATAATTACATTTTATCATCCTCTCTTCTTGTATCATCTCCCTCCACATCTTTATATTAATTTGTTAGCAGGCAAAGAGAAAATTTTCACTGTGTTATTTTCATGTATCAGGACCCGGAACATTCATTGTACTACTTTTTTTAGTTTTCTTTGTTTTAAGTTATTCTCTTAAGTAATTAAATAACCTAAAGAGAATCACATTCTACTAAACAGTATCTGGTAGAATCAGGCAGCATAAAGACGTGTACAGATGAATGATGGGTTTCTCTCCTTCTGGGAGCACAGAGGAACCACCTCCCACCAACTTACTACTTAGTCATTCCAACTCCGAAACTATCTAGCCTGGTGCATGGATAACGGTATTGAAATATACAAGCCAGCCCTAGCCTATCTCGTCTTTGTTGCTAATCATGGAAAGGCTCATTGTAAGTTCCTCTTCAACTTCCGCATTTGCATTGGTAGGAAGAAAAAAACAAAAACCTTGTGGCAGTTACTAAAGTGCAGCACATTTGCAGCTTCAATGCAAAAATAGCTTTGTAACTCAAACTTTCTAGTTCTTCTTTGGTGCATAAACTTTGAACAGTAACCTATTTAATGTAGGCAAATGCCTTCATTCTCTGCTGGTGGGGATGGAGGGGTCTATTTTTCTGTAGAGTGTGGAAATATCTTAACAACATCAACAGTCAAAATTAGGACCTTGAGCATGAGAATGATGGTAGGCTTACAGTGAAAAGGTGAGTAATTTTTAAAGTGATGTGTATGAGGAATTTATAATAACACAGAAATCTCCTGTATCGTCATGTTAAGTGAAAAACTTCAGGACACAAAACTGTAACTTCTATGTAATCCTCATTGATGTAGAACAATGGTTCTTAACCTGTGAGTCAGGACCCCCTTAGCAAACTATCTCCAAAAATATTTATGTTTCAATTCATAACAGTATGAAAATTAGTTATGAAACAGCAACAAAAATAATTTTATGGTTGAAATCATCACAACATGAGGAACTGTATTAAAGGGTCACAACATTAGGAAGGTTGAGAACCACTGAGGTAGACAGAACACACTTGTTTGTAAACACCTTCATTCTCATTTGTAATTAAATAAAGTTGATGACATTCAGAATTATTCCTCTTTCTTCCATTAGGGTTACAGAATACCTGTGACACAGGAGACCTGAATTTAAATACCATATCAGGGTCTTGAACAATGTACGTTTCAGTCAAGCATTGTTATATAGGATAAAGTATAAAATTTAAAGATGTAAAATTGTATTGGGGGAAAATTACATCTTTGCTTCCACTAACTCGTAATTTTTTTCTGAAATTTTATCATAGTAAAATATACATCAAATGAAATTTATCATTTTGGAAGGTTTTTTATTATTTTTTTAATTTTATTTTTTTCTTATCAGTTACATTTTATTAACTTCTGTATCCCAGCCGTGTCCCGATCCCTCATTTCCTTCCAGTCCCTCCCTCCCTCCCTCATCCCCACCGTGCCCCTTGCCAAGTCCACTGATAGGGGGGACCTCCTCCCCATTCATCTGATCCTGTTTTATCAGGTATCTTCAGGACTGGCTGTGAAGCCCTCCTCTGTGGCCTAACAGGACTGCTCCTCCCTTGGGGGGTGGGGAGGCCAAAGAGCCAGTCATTGAGTTCCTGTTAGAAATAGTCCTTGTGGTTTTTTATTATTTTAAAAAACTATTTGTATATGTCTCTGTCTGTGTCTGTGTCAGAGTATGTGCATTTAAATGAAGGTGCCCTCAGAGGCAAGAGGCCTCAGATCCCCCTGGAGCTGGAGTTAGAGGTAGGTGTAAGTCACCAGATACGGGTATTAACAGTAAAACTCAGCTCATCTCCAAAAGTAGTACACTCCTAACACTAAGCTATCTCCCTAGCCACAAGATTTAGCATTTTCACAACTTGAAGAACACAGTTCTATCCTCTCCAGTTCTCTCTATCACTCCCTTCTTTCATAAGATTCCCTGCACTCTGCACAAAATTTCGCTATAAGTCTCAGCATCTGCTTTGATACCCTGCTGGGTAGAGCCTTTCAGAGGTCTTCTGTGGTAGGCTCCTGTCCTGTTCCCTGTTTTCTCCCTCTTCTGATGTCCATCCTCTTTGCCTTTCTCAGTGAGGACTGAGCATCTTACCCAGGGTCCTTCTTGATTAGTTTCTTTAGGTGAACAGATTTTAGTATGTTTATCCGAAAGACCTGGAGGGGACAGGAGCTCCACAAGGAGAACAACAGAACCAAGAAATCTGGGCCCAGGGGTCGTTTCTGAGACTGAAACTCCAACCAAGAACCACACATGGAGATAACCTAGAATCCCTGCACAGATGTAGTCTATAGCAGCTTAGTATCCAAGGGAAACAGGGACTGTCTCTGACATCAACTCAGTGGCTGGCTCTTTGACCTCCTCCCCCTGAAGGGGGGGGCAGCCTTACCAGGCCACAGAGGATGAGACATGATAGGCTAGGGTCAGAGGGAAGGGGAGGAGAACCTCTCTTATTAGTGGTCTTGGGGAGAAGTATGGGAGGAGATGAGGGAATGTGGAATTGTGAGGGAAAGATGGAAGGGGCTACAGCTGGTATACAAAGTGAATAAACTGTAATTAAAATAAAAAAATAAAAAAGAACAGTTTTGTTCTACAACTATCACTGTCATCTCCAGACTGAAATTCAGTATCTTTAATTTTGAGTAAACTCAGTCAATTAAAATAAATTACTAGTAATTGTGATTCTGGCACCAATAGAAAACAAATATTTTTCATAATGTATTGTATCTATGAATAGGTATGTAAAAATATTGTTCACATTTGAAATGAGATGCATCACTCAAGACCTTTTCATTTAATATAAAAATACTAGATGACTAGCTCATTTCCAAAATAAAAAGTATTCCATCATGTTATAGTGTAAAAATGTTCCTTGGAAATTCACCTGTTCTGTTTTATTTACTTCAAAACACTGTTTTACAAAGGAATTGACAGGTTTCACTAGACCACCAAAGAAGGTCACAGGATTTCAAAAAAAAGTGAAGACATTCTCATCGGATAGATATGTTCTTGATAGATGGACTAATTAAAGTCATAGCTACCCTCAATACACAGTAACAGCTTACTAACAGGTGTCTATGAGGTCTCAGAACTTTGCTTTTCTGTTGATGATGACATCTTATCAAACGTGGCACCGTGTTCATCTGGCCCTATGCGTTTAGCTATTAAGATAAACCTATCTGTGTATTTTCTTTGACAAATGGTACATTTTGGATTTCAGGAGCTATATATGAATGAGTTAGTGTTGGAAAGAGAAATGGTAAAAGCACCAAACAGAAGAAAGAAGACTGACAGGGCTGATGAGGGAGAAGTGTTTGCTACCTTATTACAATGGCCAATCAACACCAGATAGGTAAAATAAGACAGGCGTAGAAAGAGAAATACTGTATACCTTCAGTTGTATGTGGAATCTAAACAAACAGAAACACAGACCGAAATGGTGACCCTAGAGACTGAAGTGAGGTGATGGAGAGACCTAGGATAAGTTCAAGAAATCAGTAGCACTGATCACTGTAAGATGATGATGTATATAGTTGAAATGTGCTAAGACTAGTTTTTAAAATTATGATCTAAAGTAATCCAGATGTTGATTCACTACCTTTGACCATTCATTGGCCTATGCAAATACAAAACATCCTGTTATGCACAATACACACAGTTTTTCAATTAGATTTTCAAAATTTAAAACACCAAACCCATCAACAATGTAGGGCAACAGTCATTGAAGAAAGCCAAGGAATTTCACACCCTACAAGCAAAGGTGAGCCTGGCAATCCCAAATATTCAGGAGGCTAAAGCAGAAGGATTTAATTTCAGGGCCAGCCTAAGCAATCCTCTCATTGCCCAAAAGGAGGGGCATGGGTACAACTCAGTGATGGAATGCTTGCCTAGCATGTGCAAGGGCTTCCGTATGTTCAATCTCTAGTCCTAAAAAAATAAACTGATGAGCAAAATAATTCCATAAATATTTTTCAGACACACCTTTTTTAAAATAAAAAAAAAATAGACAAAGTAACCTGTACAGAATTAGAGGCAATGAGGCAGTATGAAAATCCTAGAGTAGAGTTTGAGAGCTACTAATCTGTCCTACTTCTACCCCTGAAATGAATTTCTTCTCTTAGTCACAACATTTAATGTGGGATGGCACTGGGTATGTTATAACCTTTTGCTGTGACCACTATTTGACACCTTTCTGTGCATCTCATGTTTTCCTTACTATTCAAACAAACAAGCAAACAAACAAACAAACAAACACTTCTCTAATGTTGAAAAACATCTAGAGGCACATTCTCTGAGTTTCACTGTGCTTCTGTCCCACAGCAGAGGTCTACAGATCTGGATCTCAGTGCACAAATATAAATCCTTTATGCAGTATGATTAGCCTGGAACCTGATACAGAAAGAGCCAATCAGATTGTTTTCCCTAGGAATCGGAAGCTGAAACCCAGTCACTTGTTCTTTGAAGTATGCGCATGTAAGCAAGGGTGGAAAAGCTACATTTAGAGATATGCATGCTGAGGCAGACAGCTTAGCATGCTTCTCAACTCAAGGCAGTACATGGCTCTGCAGAGAAAGCCAGACATATCTCCCAGAGTTCAGCTGCACCTGCTACTCAGAACCTCTTTATTCACATTCCAGAGGCCTCTTTAGGCTGGGATTCATCCACATGTGGCCCCAATTGTGGACGCTCATGTTTCTCTCTCTCTGGAACCCCACAGGAAAGCTCATGACCATCTTGGCCTTCTCTTCTCAAATCCTCTTCAATATCTCATCAGCCCCTTTAAAAAGGAAAGCATGAAGAACTCATCCAGCCAGCATACCTCAGGTCTGCCAATGCTTCTGAGGACCCAAGCTCTAACCTCCTCTGGCTACTCCCGGCTCAGCACTGAGAGAGTAACCTTCTTAGAGGATGCCATTTTGAAATTTATAAATAATGTTTTCTGGTGTTGAGCTGGTTTTCTGGTGTAGAGGGTGGAGGGCAAGAAGAAAGACAACAGCAAAAGAAATCAATGGAGAAAATATCTCCAGACTATAAACTAAGGATATTAACATTAGACCTGCCCCAGATTCTAACAGTGGCGATTTATTGAATACTTACTATGAAGAGGGGCTAGACTGGGTTATTTTTAAAATACGATGATGGTGAGCATATTTACTAGGTACCTGGAACCCCATTATTAGCAGTTACCTTGTGTAATCCTGCAGTCATCTTGTACAAAGGTTGGCAAGAACAACTCTTCGGAAGAGTTTAATAGAAATGTCTAAAGAGCATTTTATAGGCTTTGCTTCAGTGGCATCTCTTGACCTCCCCACACCACAGACCACACCCTTACATGTCCACTCCATGTGGTAGGGTGTAAGATGAAAGTGGGGGTTCTTTAGGTGACACTGGAAGTAAAGGGGAAAAACTAGAGGTCTGTAACTCTCACCAGAATATGGTGATATCGGAGCTGAAAGAGATCTTCAAGGGTCACTAAATTCAAATACTCATCTATCTGTAAAGGCCAAGGCCATTTTTCAAAATTCACCTCTTACTAATTTTATGCAGGTATACAATGTATTTTCTTATCATAGCAAACACTTCTTTCCTCTTCCAGAGCTCATCATCACATCTCGCTCCTAACTAAATGCTGTATTTTCCATAGTCTACAGAGTCCAAGCAGAGCTGTCCCTATGTATATGGGTGTTGGGTTATCTACTGAAACACTGGCATCTTAATAAAAAGACCTCTTCCTTAAAGAAAACTGACACTCCTTACCCCAGCAACCTCTGACTGTCAAAGTTCCTGCAGTAGGGGTGGGACTTCCTGAACCCTTCCCCAATCTGTGTTGGAATTTTGACTGTTTTCATCTTATGTATGTCCTGTGCAGGCAACTTTTGAGGTAAGAAATCTTTGAATTTCCTAATAAAGTCCTCCAAAGCACAGACAAATCATGTATGAACTGCCCGGGGTTCATACAGAACCCATGATTCAGGAACAATATACCACATTTATTGTTCAGTCTAAGTCTTAACTAAGCAAATATCACAGATCAGATACAATGAACCTCCTTTATTGTCTCCTTTTCGCAGACAAGCAATCCTAAGTCCCCAGATCTGTTCACCATGTGAACTGACCCTTCAAAGACTCGTTACTGAACCCAAGAGAAGTGCATTAACAAGAAGCCGATTCTAGAACTGGAATCTTAGATTGCTTTCTCAGCTTTGCCACACTCCAAACTGCTTTCACTTGGGGGGCTCTGTACTTCACCTTTTCCATCTACAAAATGGGATTAAGAAATGTCTGCCTGATAGCATGCAAATAGTGCTCTGAGAAAGTGAGCTGCTGTTGTTTATAGGAACACAACACAGGCATGCCCTCCAGTTAGTGAAGGCAGATTCTAAAATGTTTCCTCCCTAGCGGATAAGCAAGACATACTTATTGGACCATGAAATGCGGAGCATGGAAATGAACCTGTGTCTACAGGCATGACATCATCCACACACACGTGCCTAGTAAGTAATTTTTCCTCCACCTAATTTCTCTGGGCCCTTCCAGACTCTCACAATTAGGCCCTACACACAGGAACAAGGATGAGGCAGTTAGCTAATTGTACTGTGTTGCCAGGAGAAAAGCCAAGCTGTGGTCCCTTTCACCCAATCCCGGTGCCCTCTCTCAGTTCCCCTAGGGGCCTGGAAAAGCAGCATCATGAATACCGGTCCAGCCATCTCCTTTCCCACCACAACACACACACACACACACACCACCACCACCACCACCACCACCACCACCACCACCACTACCCACACACCACCCTTGCGAGGGGAAGGCCACTCTGCAGTTTCGCAGGCCCAGGAGGGAGGCTAGGGCAGGCAGTGCCTGGACGCCTACTGTTAGTCAGCTTGACTCAGAGCTTCCTTGTGGGCCTTGGTTAGGCTGCAGTCTGTAGGTCTCAGGGGCTTTGAGCCAGAGTAACACTCCTTTTATTTACCCAGGGTTTGGATTCTCTGAATCCACCCATGCCTCTCTGGATCTGCTTTTTGAACTGTTCAAGGAGTGATGAGCAACCCGGCCTCTTGGGGGTGCTATGCAAGCACCGCCCACCGCCAGCCAGCCCGCCAGGGAAAGTGCCCTCTGCAGACTCTTAGATTCACCTGGAAAACCTGTTTTCACTTGCCAGCCAACCCCTTGGCTGTATGAACAAGAATGTTTCCTAACCATTTGTCCCATTTGGGGCAGGTGACTCAGCCTCTCTGCACATCAGGCTTATGGTGAAATGAGAAGATGTCAGTATCAACATTGTAGGGTTGTAAAGAGATCAAAATGAGCCTATCTCCTCATAGCTACTACACAGTTGTCTCTCATAAATGTGCTTCTTGATGCTTGCCAGTGAGAATGGGTGCAGGGGCAGAGCTGAAGCAAGAGCCACAGCATCTCTGTTCCTGCCAAAAGAGAAGGCAGACTGTAATAGGTAGACATGTAATTAAGGGCTTGAATTTTGTTGGGTTGCAGGTGAAGGCATTGGAGAGTTGCCCTCAAGAGAGTGTGAGGATGTGCATACAAGCAAGAAGCAATCTAGGTGTCTTAGGACTTTTTAAATCAGGGAGCAGGCGAGGCTGTCATTCTAAATGTCCTTCAAACACCGGAAAATTCACTGGCTTTTCTTGGGAAAATAGTGAAAGTGATAACTCTAAAACAAGCGTGGAAAACTTTCTTAAAAACGAATAGATGGGAAATTTCTTTTTACTTTCCTGTTATGGGGGTCTTCCGTAGAGACTACTCCAGTTTGCTTTTATAGCCAGAAAGCTTACGAAGTGTGGCTACATTTTCCTATGAATTCTGTTATAGATAATAAAATTTAAATTTAGAAGATGATATTTTTGAATTCATGCAGTTTTCACTTGTCAGGAAAGATGTCTCGGAACTTTAGACGCCAGCTGTTTTGAGACATGGTTTCACATATCCCACCCAGGCTGGCTTTACTTCCCTGGATAGCCAAGGATAACTCGAAGTTCCCGATCCTTCTGCCCACACTTCCCAAAGGTTGGGGTTACAGTGGTGCATCCACCCCATTGTCCAGTTTTCTGTGCTACTGGAGACTGAAGCCAGGGCTTTGTGCATGCCAGGCAAGCAATCTACCAACTGAGCGCCATCCCCAGCACCTTTGACCTGAAAATAGGAGAAACATTCCTAGCTTTCAGACTATGTGAAAAAAAGATAAAATGCGGGGGCGTATCCATTTGGGTTCATGCTTACTTTGCAGTTTCCTGCTGTAAAAGAATAGGGAGGGAGAAGAACAAAGACTTTTCTCCAGTGCTCCATTGGCAGCAGACGCTAAAATTGGAACAGTACAGAGAAGACTAGCCTGGCCTATGTACAAGGATGAAATGCAAATTTTTGAAGCTGCTCCTCCTCTCCATCACCTTTCTCCCTTTCTCCTTCTCTCCCGCCCTCCTGGGAAATCTCTTTTCTTGAAATGGCTATCTCTCTGCCTTAATGCACATACCTAAATCTATATTAAAATGTAATCACAATAAATTCTAACTTTGTTTTTTTTTTATTTTTCTTTTTAGTTACATTTTGTTAACTCTGTGTCCCAGCTGTATCCCGCTCCCTCATTCCCTCCCCAACCCCACACTCCCTCCCTGGTCTCCTCCCTGCCCCTTTCCAAGTCCCCTGATAGGGGAGGACCTCCTCCCCTTTCATCTGACCCTGTTTTATCAGGTATCTTCAGGGCTGGCTGCAAAGTCCTCCTCTGTGGCCTAACAGACTGCTCCTCCCCTGGGGGGGGGGGTGTCAAACAGCCTGCCCTTGAGATCCTGTTAGAAATAGTCCGTGTTCCCCTTACTTTGGAAAACTACTTGGTTACTGAGCTACCACAGGCCACATCCGAGCAGAAGTTCTA
>NW_026592776.1:5561441-5639212 GCF_907164565.1 Psammomys obesus | reverse complement strand
CCCTGGTCTCCTCCCTGCCCCTTTCCAAGTCCCCTGATAGGGGAGGACCTCCTCCCCTTTCATCTGACCCTGTTTTATCAGGTATCTTCAGGGCTGGCTGCAAAGTCCTCCTCTGTGGCCTAACAGACTGCTCCTCCCCTGGGGGGGGGGTGTCAAACAGCCTGCCCTTGAGATCCTGTTAGAAATAGTCCGTGTTCCCCTTACTTTGGAAAACTACTTGGTTACTGAGCTACCACAGGCCACATCTGAGCAGAAGTTCTAGGTTATATCCATAGATGGTCCTTGGTTGAGTGTCAGTCTCAGAAAAGACCCTGTAACTTTGTTTTTTTTAAGTCTTTTTTTTTTCTGAGCTCTTCTCTCAGTGGGGCTCAAACTGATTCTGCCTACCTTAAGTGATTCAAGACCAAATGAGAAAATACATGTGAACATCAAATTACCATGGATTAATAATGTATTGGTACTTATCATTTATAATTATTTCTGAAACTCTTTCCCCATAAAACAGAAGTACGAACACTCTGCCTGGCTCATTGCAGATCTCATAAAGAAATTATCTTGTATTCCATCAACAAGTCCAACATTTAGCCAGGTGCCTGGGCTTGGAATGCATGCTTTCCCCTCACACGCTTTTAACTCAAAAGCCTGTGGCTTCTGATTTTTAATGTTTCTTAGTGCATCCAAACTTTCCCATTTTGAAGGCCACTATCGCTCTTCCCCAATCATCATCCACTCCTCCTGCCTTCAGATTCACCACTAGCCAAACCATTTTCCAGGTGGCAGGCAAATGGAAAACAAATGCCTTACACCCTCTTGGTTTCTCACTGACTTTAGAGGAAAGTTCTTTGATGTCTTTGAACTGTCCTCACCCTTAAGTCATTTGCGTGGGGTTGGGAAGGTGGGAACACACACACACACACACACCTATCTCTTGTTAGCTTGCTGTGCCTGTCTAGAACTTTCTTCATTTTCAATTCACCTTTTGGCTCTTAACTTTTTTCCCATCTATTTATTTATTTATTTATTTATTTATTTATTTATTTATTTATTTATTCATTCATTCATTCATTCATTCATTCATTTATTTACTTTAAAGCCTGATCTCAGCCTTCCCCTCCTCCCCATCACACCCTCATGCCCCCTGCCCCACTCTCTCCTTTTCTTCTTTTCAGAGAAGGAGAGGACCCCAAAGGATACCAGCCCACTCTGGCACCTCAAGTCATAGCAGGACTAAGTGCATCCTCTTCCACTGAGGCCAAACAAGGCAGCCTAGCTAGGAGAAAGAGATCCAAATGCAGGCAACAAAGTCAAAAGACAGCCCCAGCTCCAATTGTTAGAAGACCCACATGAAGACCAAGCTGTGCATCTGTTACATATACATGCTCTTTGGTTGGTAGTTCAGTTTCTGTTAGTCCTCATAGGCCCAGGTTAGTTGACTTTATAGTTCTTCTTGTCTTTGACCCTTCTAGTTCCATCAGTATTTCCTCCTACTTTTTCACAAAACTCCCCCAGCTAGGACTATTGTTTGGCTGTGGGTCTCTGCAACTGTTTCCATTTGCTGCTGGATGAACCCTCTCAGAACACAGTTGTGCTAGGCTCCTGTCTGCAAGCATAACAGAGTATAATTAATAATGTCAGGGCTTGGCTCTTTCCCATGGGGTGGGTCTCAAGTTGGACCAGTCACTGGTTTGCCATTCCATCAATCTCTGATCCAACTTTATCCCTTCACTTCTTGTAGGTGAGACAAATTTTAGGTTGAAGTTTTATGGGTGGTTGGGTGTCCTCCATCCACTGGATGTCTCACCTGGCTACAGGAGGCAGTGACTTCAAGCTCCATATTCTCTGCTGCTAAGAGTCTCAGCTAGGGTCACCTCCAAAGACTGCTGAAGTCTACAGAATGGGAAAAGATCTTCACCAGTGTTACATCTGACAGGGGGTTATTATCTGAAATATATAAAGAACTCAAGAAATTAAATATCAACAAACCAAATAACCCAATTTGCAAATCAGGTACAGAGCTAAACAGAGTCCTCAACTGAAGACTCTCTAATGGCCAAAAATCACTTAAAGAAATGTTCAACGTCCTTAGTCATCAAACTAATGCAAATCAAAATGACTCTGAGATTCCATCCTACTCCCATCAGAATGTCAAATGATAGCACATGCTGGCAATGTTGTGGAGAAAGGGGAACCTTCCTCCATTGCTGGTGATAGTACAAATTTGTACAACCACTTTGGAAATCAATCTGGTGCTTTCTCAGACAATTGGGAACAGATCTACCTCAAGCTATACCAATCCTGGGCATATTCCCAAAAGATGCTTTACCATACTACAAGGACGTTTGCTCAACTATGTTCATAACAGCTTTATTCATAATAGCCTGAAGCTGGACACAATCTAGATGTCCCTCCACCGAAGAATGGATAAAAAAAAAATATGATACATTTATACAATGGAATACAACTCAGCTATGAGAAAAAAAGGAAACCATGCAATTTGAAGTCAAACGGGTGGAACTAGAAAAGATCATCTTGAGTGAAGTAACCCAGACCCAGAAAGACACGATTAGCCATAAAGTACAAGATACCCATGCTACAACCCACCTACCTAAAGAAGCCAAGGAGGTCGAAGGGAAGATGCTTGAATCTTACTCAGAAGAGGAAATAAAATAGACATCTGAAGTAGATGAAGAGAGAGAAGTGGGTGGGAGAGGGTGTGGGGAGAGTAACAGGGGCAGGGATCAGGTGTGGGAAGAGCAGAGGTGGGGGTAGAGGACCAAGAGAGAGATTGGCTCTTAAATTCTTTTTTATTTCCAAGATCTATCTATCTATCTATCTATCTATCTATCTATCTATCTATCTATCTATCTATTTCATATACAATGTTCTGCCTGCATGTACACATGATCACTAGATTTAGTTATAGATGACTGTAAGCCACCATGCGGTTGCTAGGAATTGAACTCAGGACCTCTGGAAGAGCAGCTAGTGCTCTTAACCTCTGAGTCATCTCTCCAGCTCATAACATGGATTTTGTTTTGTTTTGTTGTGTTTTTTCAAGACAGGGCTTCTCTGTGTAGCCTTGGCTGTCCTGGAATAACTTTGTAGACCAGGCTGGACTTGAACTCACAGTGATCCTCCTGCCTCTTCTTTCCAGATTTCTGGGATACAGGCACAGCACCACCTGGCTCTTCTGTGTCATGTTCTCTGGAAGACCTATGACAACTCTTTACCCAAGTGTAGGAAAGACTTTTGACCTGAAAATCACCTATGTATTATTTTGTAATGCCATTGTTTAATCAACTTTTGGAAGATCTCATTTTCCTACAATGGGTTGAACAGTAGCTTCTATCTCACATGTTTGTTCTGAAATATGACCCCAACAGTTCACTAAATGTACCATTTGCCCCTCTTTCTCTTGGGTCTATGCAGAGCTTGTGGTTGCCATGACCAATTCAAGGTGCTATTTCTGAGTGAGGCTCTGAAATGACCTGGCAGTTGCCATGTCCTGCTTCATGAGAACCAGCTGCTCTTTAAGAGTGATGACCTTGATATCACCATTTTTGCAAGAAGCCAAGCCTCCATAATGAAGAGTCCTTGGAGGGAGACACACCATGAGAAGAAATGAAGCACAAAACTGACTCATTTTTCTGACTGTTTCTAGACTTCAAATCCTTACCTTCCACCAAAGAACTTGGATAAACATGACTGAATGTCAACATCTTATGTAATGTAAAGGTGTCATAGGTATCCAGAAAGGTTATAACAGAGGGAGATAACAGGCCTTTCTGTGCACACTGTGCATACTCATCTCCTTTCACAAGGAACAAGGTTATTTGTTTCATCACTGTACCTAAGGTTTGATACACAAGCATATTTGGGAGAAGTGGTGTATTCATCTTAATTTCCAATGAGTGTGAATAATCCATAGCAAATCCCAATTTCTAAGCAAGATGTTTTAATTCCAAAATGAATACACGCAACAAGTAATGCAGTGATACTCCCAAAGAATATAATACAAACTTTCTAGGCAACAGTGGCAAGATTGTGGGGTCACCAACTACTTATGCTTATCTTTGAGGCCCAACTCCATGGGAAGGAAGACCTGCCTGGAATTATAAACCTAGTCAAAAGCCTATGGCTGGGGAGGTCACAGGTCCTAGAGAAAAGTCTACTATTGTTTCAATAAATGGACATGTAGCTAAATTGTCCTTTAAATATTTATGTTTATACCCAAAAGTTAGTGTTTCTGTTAGTCTGTGTCAGAGAAGCTTCTTATTGCAGTGGGAGGCAGTTAATGGAGAAATTCATCATAATTGCTCAAAATGCTGAGAATAATTTTCAAGTACTCAGCCTTAAATGTAACAGCTCTGATCTGTATTACCCTTTCTAAGAACCAGAGAAGAACCCAGAAAAAGGGCCAGAAAGATCATGAGAGCCAGAAGATGGAGAAGAGTACTTTGAAACCCTGTCTTCTGGATGTGACATGGCTGTTACAATCACAAACTCACAATAACCTTGACCCCCTGCACATAATCAAAAGTAGAAAGAGACCGAGTAAGAAAGAAGTCAGCAAGAGTGGGAGAAGGGAAAGAGGGAAGTGGGTGGGTGTGATTAAATGCATCACATACTTGTATAAAATTATGAAAAAAATTATTTAAAAAAAAACAAAAATTTTGAGACAGGTTCTCACTATGTAGCCTTGGCTGGTCTGGAACTGCTATGTGGACCAAGCTGTTCTTGACCTCAAAGAGATCCACCTGTCTCTGCCTCCCCAGTGATGAACGTGGCAAACAGTAGAGGTCAGCCATTAACCTAACGGATCTCTCTCTCTCTCCATACTCCTCCTTTGTCTTCTCTCTCTTCTCCCTCTTTCCCCTTTCCATCTTCCTTTCTCTACTTCAATTATAACAGGTTCCATACTTTAAGGAACAAGCTTCTTCATGTCACAAAGTCAAAAATCATGCCATGTCCCTTTGGCTGCTTCTGGCTAAATCTTGTACAAACAAGCATCCCAGAAAATCCCAAACATCACCTGCCAAAGGATGTAATAAAGACTATAATTTGAGTAAACTAAATCATGTAATTGAAATAAAATTTAAGAGTTAACTGAAACCATGGAAAACACAGTGCAAAAAAGTTGCAGAAGAAGTGGGGGGGGGAGAATCAATAGAAGAGGGAAATAAAGCTGTGGCATTTTGACTTAGAGGAAACCACTCCTCTTTCTGCCTTTGAGTGTTTCAAGCCCCAAGAGGGTGTGGAAATACAAGGAGATTGTATCCAAGTGTTTCCATGCATATACCACCCCTTCCTTCCCCTCCCCTAAGTTCTTATTCTAAAATCTATCTACCTTCTTACCCATCCATACATATAAAATAATAAATGGTATATATTTAATGTCAGTAGATTTAATGTAGATGAGCAGCCAGCACACACCAGAGAAAATAGTGGCATGAGAAAAGCCAGATACAAAGATGTGGGTATTATCAATACAAACTGGCTTTTACACTTTTTCTTTGTGATACTGGTGCAGCATACATTAGCAAAACTAGTCTTGTTTCTGTTTTTAGACTCATTTCTTTGACAGAAATTAACTTGTTTCCTATCGGCTAAGGCAGGTCCCAAATGGTAGAATTTCTGATGGTCTTTGAATTCCTTCGATGTTCTGATAGCATGCTTCAGTATGACCATGGAAGAGGTGCCCCACACACAGATCCCACCAGCTACTGTTTCCCTGCAGAAACCACAGTACCAGCTGCCCACAGCTCATTTCTTTTATTAGTTTTTGGCCTCAGAAAAAGCACGTGTGCTTGGTCTGCTGGTTGATTCCAGTTTTTAACCATTTTCAGAGGGAGGCACTATATTGGGTCCCGTATTTACAGACTATTGCAAATTTCTTTCTGGGTCTTTAATGAAACATGGGTATGTGCACTTTCGGGGTTGGAGTTCTTGTTCTTAGGCCTTCCTTTGTTCAAGTGCTGGGTTGAAGTTTTCATTGCTTATTCTCAGTGCCCTTTGGCATTACCTAACAATTTCCTGACTCCGGCTCCTGTGAGATAAGTCACAGTCAGAAGTCGGGTTTCACCAAGATATTTTCTTGTCCTTTCCAGCACAAAGCTCTAGAAACAAAGGCAGGTTATAACATGTCCCCAAGAGCTGCCTGGGAAAAGCAAGAGCTGCAGTTATCAGTGTTAGAGACTTTTTGAAATATGCTTTTGTCTCTGTGTTCATTGCATTCAATCACATCAACAAGTGTTGGCTAAGTGTTGAGCGTGGTTTCCTGTGGGATTGTGTAAGGCCCTGCAGGACAATAAATGCTTTGGGGCCAGTGAGTCGTATAGCCGTTTCTGACCCAAGAGCCAGAAAAAAAATGTGAGACAATTCACTACCGCTGGAGAGAGGACAGCTGAGGCTGAGTTCCTGCAGGAGCAGCTTCGCTTCAACGTGGTGGACCCCAGGGGAGACAGAAGAAGCCTAAATGGTGCGTTTAAGTGGCCTGCAGCTATGCAGTGTCATAATCCACAGACTAGGTTCAGACCCAGGTATTGTGGGGCCTGGAGTTTTAAAAAATTTTGCAGAGTTCATCTCAGAACAAAAGAAACCCACAAAATTATGAATTCAGAGGTGTTGGGCTGCCCCTGAGACTTAAGAGGGAGCTTGTAATTTGGGACCCAGAGACTTAAATTGCTACTGTTTCACTGTGACTTCTTCACTTTGCTCAAAATCTCACTCTGAGAATCTGCCTAACTGGTTGCCTAGCATAGACAGCTGGATCTAGCTTTGTGCTCCTTCCTCTACTAATTTTATCCACACTTTTCTTTCCATACTGCCCTTGCATGACTTTTCACATTGTCTTTATAACTGCTCTCCAAAAGAGACAGAAATCTTAGCTGTACCTTCAGTTTATGTTCATCCTGTTCTTTCGCTACAGCGATTTATTTTTAGGTTCCCGACGTCTCTCTAAATCAGAAATCATGAATGCTCATGATGGAAAGAGAAAAGTGGAAGGCAAATTGTCCACTTGGTCCCACAACAATCGAATTAAAAAGCTCATGCTAGCTAAAGTGATTTCATTGGACTTAAAACTGCTACTAATGAATGGCAGTTTTTGTCAGTGCATCTGAAACTCTGCTGTGCTCAGGGGTCACCAGTGCAGATTGGTCTGGCATGGGACCAGAGACACTGTGCTTTTTTGTTGTTGTTGTTTTTAACTTACTCTCTGATAAGTTTAAACACATATGGAAAGTATTTTGATCAAGTATTTATTTAGTTCAGACCCCACTCCCCTCTTCTACTCCCCTCTCATTCCCTTGGAATTCCCGTTCTTCTTTCTTTCATGCCCCCACTGAGTTTAATTGGGTTGCTGGCATGAGTATGGGTAGGGGGTTGTTACCTAGAGCAGCTTACCAGTGAAGGGTCTGCTTTCTAAGCAGCTCCGGGAGGTATCGATGCTATCAGATCACAGACCAGCCTTGGAGTCACTTCCATGTATGTGTTTAGGTGAGTGTTTATGGCAGCATAGATGCACCACCCACAGGGGCTGATTTAACATGATTTGAAAGTAACTAGTCCCCCGGTGAGAGCCTGTAAGAAACCTAAGGCACAGGTGCTAATTCACTTGCGAATATGTAGGAGCTTGGGGGCGGGGTATGAAAAAGGAAATTTTATCTCTGAGGAAGGTGTCATTGTCAACAGTCTTCAGGTTGGCTTTGCTCTGGTCTATTTTTCAATGTAACTACCGAGGGTAGTGGAGAAAGCACACCTCCTAGGGTGCTGGGCAGTGCACCACCATTTTCTTATGACTTCTCAAAACCCTTTAAGGCAATGATTGTCTTCACGCAGTTGACAGATGGGGAAGCTAACGTTTGCCAGGGTTAGGTAACCTGTTCGGTTGCAGAGAGGGAGAGCAAGGATTTGAACCCATCCGTCTGTGATGCTTTTGCCTAGGCCCCTGCATAGCTAAACGGTAATAGTAAACTGATGCTAGCTGATAGATGTAACACACTTTTCTCCAGATGAAGATGCCCGGAAGAGTTAGTTCCCTTGGAGGGGGGAGGAGGCAAAAGGAAGAGGATTTTCAAAATAAGAAAAGGTGGCTGTGTAACCTGATTTAGTCTTTTCAGGCTACATAGTTTAGTAGCATTTTTATCCTGTCTGAAATTTCTTTGAAATCAGGGACAGTGTTCTGCTCTATATAACAAAATAAAGAAATGAAAATATTGACAAGAAAGAAAGAGAAAGAAAGAAAGAAAGAAAGAAAGAAAGAAAGAAAGAAAGAAAGAAAGAAAGAAAAGGTGGCTTAGAACCGCTCCAGAAGGCACAGAGGATGAGTCTTAGTGCAAAGAAAGTTCTAACTCCAACAGAAGTAGCGCTGGAATTTTCAGTTTGTGAGAATAAAGTTTGTCTGTTTTCATAAGCTTATCTCAGAGGGTTAAAGTTTGGTCTTCCAAAATTCTAAGGGTATGAGTGTTGACATGAATTTTTCTGTCTATCTTGTGCCAAGATCAACTGTAACTCTCTGACCTGCACAGTATTGTGTGAAATAAGGACTTGTTAGGTTTTACAGAGCTGAGAACCAGTATCACGAACTTTGTTCAGTCACTTCACCTGATTCTGAATTATACTTCTGTTCTTAAGTTTGCTGTTGTATTATATTCAGTTGTTTAGCAGAAGAAGAAATAGGGCCAACCCCGGGCAAATATTTGGCTATTAAAGTTGTCAGAGGAATCTCCAGTTTCTTTTCCAGACCCCTGACCAATCTTTGTTTGGAGTACCTCCCTTCTCTTGTCTAGGCTTCTCTCCCCACTGCTCAACCAATACATTTATCTCTTTATTAACTCAGAAACAACCAATCAAAATCTACAGCGAAATGACATGTAAAAGAAGCCAATGAAACAAGGAAAGGATAAGAAATTGTTGTCTCAGCTCTCCCTCTAAATAAGAAAGCCTTAAAACCACCATTTTGAACCATCCAGGAAGAGTTTTCCATTACCAGACCTAATTACTGGGCCCATTTAATGCATCTCATCTTTTCCTGTCTCTTGCTTCTCCTTCCTTCAATAACTCCCATTTACTCCCACATTAAATTAATTAAATTTTTATTTTTATATATTAATTACATTTTATTCATTTTGTATCCCAGCTGTATCCCCCCATTCCACCCTCCCTCCTTCATCTCCTCCCATGCCCCACTCTAAGTCCACGGATAGGGGAGGTCCTCCTCCCCTTCCATCTGACCCTAGCATATCAGGTCTCATCAGCACTAGTTGCATTGACCTCCTCTGTGGCCTGGCAAGGCTGTCCCCCCTCAGGGTGAGGTGATCAAAGAGCAAGCCATTGAGTTCATGTCAGAGATAGTCCCTGTTTCCCTTACTGAGGAACACACTTGGATACTGAGCTGCCATGGGCTACATCTGAGCAGGGGTTCCAGGTTTTAGCCATTCATGGTCCTTGGTTGGAGTATCAGTCTCAGAAAAGACCACTGTGTCCAGATGTTTTAGTTCTGTTGCTCTCCCTGTAGAGCTCCTGTCCTCTCCAGGTCTTACTATCTCTCCCTTTCTTTCTTAAGATTCCCAGCACTCTGCCCAATGTTTGGTTATGAGTCTCAGCATCTGCTTTGATACACTGTTGGGTAGTGTCTTTCAGAGGCCTTCTGTGGTAGGCTTCTCTCCTGTTTTCTGTTCTCTCCTTCCTCCAATGTCCAGCCGGTTTGTCTTTCTTAGTGAGGATTGATCCTCCTATGCAAGGTCCTTCTTGCTCAGTTTCTTTAGGTGTACAGATTTTAGTATGTTTATGCTATATTATATGTCTAATATCCACTTACAAGTGAGTGTATACCATATGTGTCTTTTTGCTTCTGGGATACCTCACTCAGGATGATCTTTTCTAGATCCTACCATTTGTCTGCAAATTTCATGATTTCTTTGCTTTTAATTGCTGAGTAGTATTCCATTGTGTAAAGCTACCACAATTTCTGTATCCATTCCTCACTTGAGGGGCATCGGGATGTTTACAGGTTCTGACTATGCTATGAACAAATGCCCTGTTGTGTACTTGAGCATATTTTGGATATATGCCTAGGAGTGGTATAGCTGGATCTTGAGGAAGCATTATGACTAATTGTCTGAGAAAGCACCAGATTAATTTCCAAAGTGGATGTACAAGTTTCTATTCCCACCAGCAATGGAGGACGGTTCCCCTTTCTTCACATCCTCTCCAGCATGTATTGTCACTTGAGTTTTTGATCTTAGCCATTTTGATGAGTATAAGGTGGAATCTCAGGGTTGTTTTGATTTGTATTTCTCTGATGACTAAGGATGTTGAACATTTAAGTATTTTTCTGCCATTCTATATTCCTCTACAGAAAATTATCTGTTTAGCTCTTTACTCCATTTTTTAATTGGATTCCTTGATTTGTTGCTTTATAACTTCTTGAGTTCTTTATATATTCTGGATATTAGACCTTTATCAGATATATGGTTGGTGAAGATCCTTTCCCAGTCTGTAGGCTGTCATTTTGTTTTGATGACGGTGTCCTTTGCTTTACAGAAGGTTTTCAGTTTCATGAGGTCCCATTTATTGACTGTTGATCTTAGAGCCTGTGCTGTTGGTGTTCTGTTCAGGAAGTTGTCTCCTGTGCCAATGAGTTCTAGGTTCTTCCTCACTTTGTTTTCTAAAAGATTTAATGTGTCTGGTTTTATGTTGAGGTCTTTGATCCACTTGGATTTTAGTTTTGTGCAGGGTGATAAATACGGATCTATTTGCATTTTTCAACATGTAGACATACAGTTAGACCAGCACCATTTGTTGAAGATGCTGTCTTTTCTCCATTGTATAGTTTTGCCTTCTTTGTCAAAAATCAAGTATCTGTAGGTGTGTGGATTTATTTTTAGGTCTTCTATTCGATTCCATTGATCCACCATTCTGTTTCTATGCCAGTACCATACAGTTTTTATTACTATTGCTCTATAGTACAGCTTTAGATCATGGATGGAGCTACCTCCAGACGATCTGTTGTTATACAGGATTGTTTTGGTGATTCTGGGTTTTCTTTTTTTTTTTTTTTTTCCACATGAAGTTGGGAATTTCTCTTTCAATGTCTGTAAAGAATTGTGTTGGTATTTTGATGGGAATTGGATTGAATCTGTAGATTGCTTTTGGCATGATGGCCATTTTCACTATGTTAATCTTACTGATCCATGAGCATAGGAGGTCTTTCTGTCTTCTGATATCTTCTTCAATTTCTTTCCTCAGAGTCTTGAAGCTTTATTTAAATAGGTCTTTCACTTGCTTGGTTAGAGTCACACCAAGGTACTTTATGTTATTAGTGGCTATTGTGAAGGGTGTTGTTTCCCTAATTTCTTCCTTGGCCCTTTTGTCTCTTGTATACAGGAGGGCTTCTGGTTGTGTGTGTGTGTGTGTGTGTGTGTGTGTGTGTGTGTGTTTGAGTTAATTTTGTATCTAGCTGCTTTGCTGAAGGTGTTTATCAGCTGAAGGAGTTCTCTGGTTGAATTTTTGGGGTTGCTCATGTATACTGTCATATCATCTGCGAATAGTGATACTTTGACTTCTTCCTCTCTGATTTTTATCCCCTTGATCTCCTTTAGTTGTCATATTGTTTTAGCTAGGACTTCAAGTACTATGTTGAAGAGATGCAGAGAGAGTGGGCAGTAAGGTTGCATACTTTTAGCAATATTCAAAACTTGGATTATAATTCATCTATAGTTTCTGTTTCTGGAGCCAATGATGAGACACAGACTGTTATATATGATGGACAAGCATTCTTTACCTCCATGTTTTTCCCTAGCCTGGAGTTTTACTATCTAACACTGCTTTGAAGTGTCCTGCTGAACAATTATTTCCAAGTCATGTCTTTTTCTCTCTTCAGAACTTTTTAAATTTTTTAAAATTAATATATTTTCTTTACTTTACACCCTCTCCATTCTCTTCCTGGCCTGACCTTCCTCCCCTCTTCTCCCTATACCCACTCTCCTATCTTCAGAAAAAGAGATACCCCCCAACCCACCTCAGCACATCAAGTTGCGTCTTCTTATCAGTGTCCTGGCAAGGCAGCCCTGTCAGCGGAAAGTGATTGAAAAGCAGACAACAGAGTCCCAAGTCACGTCTTTCTGAGAGGTTTCTTGTGAATGTCCCTAGCACAGGTTTCGCTAGATCCAGATTTATATATAGTTTCCTCAACAGTATGCCTTATTAAGGTGGAAGTACTTTTGGTTGAACATAGAGATCTCTTTAATGTGTGTGTGTGTGTGTGTGTGTGTGTGTCTATCTGCCTCTCTCTCTGTCTCTGTTTCTGTTTCTGTCTCTTTCTCTGTGTCTCTCTCTTTGAGACAGGATCTCACTGTGTAGTCTTGGCTGGCCTGGACCTTGGTATGTAGACCACACTGGCCTTGAATGCATAGAGATCCTCCTGACTCTGCTTCCTGAGTACTGAGGTTAAAGGAATGTACAACCATGCCTGGTTATTTCTGAGTATCTCCAGGGCTATAGTATGAACATGTTTAAGGCAGGGCAGCAGAATCTAGCTCCTTGGGCTATTAGATCACTACTTTGAGGTTTTGGCAAAGTTGCTTAGGATGTTAGGCCTCAGTATTTCATTAGTAAAATGATTTTGAGAGTTACTACAAGCTTTCACACCCTATGGCTGCTTTCTTGTGCTTAGGTTAGGGTTTTCTCAGGTTTAGATCATGCAATGACCATGTTCTTTGCTGTCACTGGTATCATGATCAAGAATGTGGACTGTGGAGCTAAATGACCAGAATTCAAATCCCAGCTCCAACATGTTAGCAGTGTGACTTGGTGTTCTGTACAGTTCCAAGAATCATCTACATTAGTTGTATTTTCAGTTTCAAATGAGTGTGGTTTTTGTTCCGTTTTGTTTTCTTTTTCAAGACAGGGTTTCTCTGTGTAGAATTGACTGTCCTGGAACTCCCTCTTTAGGTTAGGCTGGCCTCAAACTCACGGAGATCTGCCTGCTTCTGCCTCTGGAGCACTGGGATTAAAGGTGTGCAGCCACCACCATATGGTAAGTGTATGTGTGTCTTTTTTTTTTTTTTTTTTTTTTTTTTTTTTTTTTTTTTTTTTTTGTTTTTTTTTTTTTTTTTTTTTTTTTTTTTTTTTTTTTTTTTTTTGGTTGGTTGGTTGGTTGGTTGGTTTGGTTTGGTTTTTTGAGACAGGGTTTCTCTATGTAAATTTGGCTGTTCTGGACTCACTTTATAGACCAGGCTGGCCTCAAACTTACAGAGATCTGAATGGCTCTGCCTCTCAGAGTGCTGGGATTACAGGCATGTGCCACTGTGCCCAGCTTAGTGAGTGTGTTTTTGTTAAGAACTTAGCAAGCAAAAGCTTAAAATAAGAAGGAAAGTAATAGCCAGTATCGGATAGACAGAAGCAAAACATAGATATGTGATAGGTAGCAAATTATCATTAAGCCAGGTTTTTACAACATTCAACAAAGACAAGAGGTATAGCTCAGTAATATGCTCAAGTATGCAAGGACATTTGCTCAACCATGTTCATAGCAGCTTTATTCGTAATAGCCAGAAACTAGAAAAAACCCAGATGTCTCTCAGTTGAGGAATGGATACAGAAATTGTGGTACATTTACACAATGGAATACTACTCAGCAATTAAAAGCAAGGAAAACATGAAACTTGTAGGCAAATGGTGGGATCTAGAAAAGATCATCCTGAGTGAGGTATCCCAGAAGCAGAAAGACACACACGGTATATACTCACTTATAAGTGGATATTAGACATATAATATAGGATAAACATACTAAAATCTGTAAAAAAGCTAAGGAAGAAGGAAGACCCTAGGGAAGATGCTCAATCCTCATTCAGAAGGGCAAACAGGATGGACATCGGAAGCAGGAGACAGGGAATAGGACAGGAGCCTACCACAGAGGGTATCAAAGCAGAGGCTGAGACTCATAACTAAACTTTGGGCAGGGTTCAGGGATTCTTATGGACTAAGGGGAAGATAGAAAGACCTGGAGGGGACAGGAGCTCCACAAGGAGACCAATAGCGCAAAAATTCCTGGGCCCAGGGGTCTTTTCTGAGACTGATACTCCAACCAAGGACCATTCATGGAGATAACCTAGAACCCCTGCACAAATGTAGCCCATTGCATCTCATTGTACAAGTGGGTACCTTAGTAAGGGGAATAGGGGTTGTCTCTGACATGAACTCAGTGGCTAACTCTTTGATCACCTCCCCCTGGGAGGCATAGTCTTGCCAGGCCAAAGAGGAAGATGTAGCTAACCCTGCTGAGACCTGATAGGTTAGGGTCAGCTAGAAGGGGAGGAGCATAGGGGAAGAAGGGAGAGAGATGGGGGTGCTGGAAGGAAATGAGGGAAAGGGTTACAGATGGGCTACAAAGTGAATATTTGTAATAAATAATAAAGAAAAATAAATAAATAAAATGCTTTCAATTTTGTGTGTTTGTGTGTGTGTGTGTGTGTGAGAGAGAGAGAGCAAACAAAGGTGACAGCATTAAATTGGAAGCTAACAACATTTTGAATAAACTGACAGAGTTTCTCATTGAGTCTCTCCATCAGTGAGCTTCTAGCTTCCTATTCCCACTGCAGGCATTTTTATACCTTGTGATAAGCAACAGTAACTTCTTTTGAAATTGCTTATCTTTTAGCTATTCTTGAGGACATGGATTTGGGTTGCTTTTTTTTGGGGGGGGGGTTGTTCCAGGCAGAGTTTCTCTGTGTAGCCCTAGCTATCTCAGGATGGCCTCAAAATCACAGAGATCCACCTGCTTCTGTCTCCTGAGGGCTGGAATTAAAGGCATGCACCATTGCTTCCAGTTTTTTCCCCCTCTTTTTTCTGTTACAGAGTCAGGGGGTCAGCCTCACTCAGGACAGGAAGTTTGGAGGACACTTGGCAAAAGCATGCTTGAATATGAGACAGAGAATGTCAACTGGCTCTCAGAATCCATGTTTAATAAGCATAAACATCACCTGACAATTTACCAATACACTGTAAATTGCGATTGGCAATTTGTCTTTCTATTGCAGCTTCGTCACCTACAAGTAACAACTGAAGTTTACAATATATTCTACAGGGTGGACTGTTACAGGATAGAAGTTCTTTAAACTACCTTGGCACAGGATGGCTGTGTGAGGACATTCCTAATAGAATGGAGGCATAATAGCCCACCCCTAGGGTGTGCATGGGTGTGAGTCATACATACCCCATCCCCCTGGGTGATTGTAACTAACAAAAAATATTTCTCAGATGTTTTGAATAGTGCTTGCTATACAGTGAGCTCTCCTGAAATGTTGAAAAAGATCTTTATTACTAAGATTTTTAATGTAATTTTCATGATTTAATTTTTTTTTTCTTTTTGGGATGAAGAGGTAGCTCAACCGTTAATAGTCTGTACTGTACTGGTCTTACAGAGAATGTTTCCAGCATTCACTTTTGGACAGCTCACAAGTACCTGTAACTCCAGCTCCAGGGTAATCCTTCAATAAGACCTATACTCACATGCACATATCTACACACACACACACACACACACACACACACACACACAAACAAACACACACAAACTTTTTAAAAATAAAACAATATTTTAGTTTTATTTTCTTCTTCAGGCTGTTTATAATAAAATGAATGGACTCTCTCAAGAGCTCTCATCCCACATAATTCTTTTTGAAATCACGATTTGTTGGCCATAGCATGCCAGGTATTTCATTTGAGTGGCTTCATGCAAGAACATGTAACAGATCTAACTTAGAAGAGGAAATGGGCCTGCCTGGTCCAGGTGCCACAGCAGGCAAATGGCAGCCATATAATCTTCAAACTACTGCTACACAAAAGCCTTATATATAAATTAGTCATGAAACCCATTTCACATATGTTTGTTATCACTCAGGGTCTTGGGAAGGTGACTTATTTCTGGAACCAGTCATTGAGTGTCAGACAGCCTGTAGGTAAAGGGTGTCAAGTAGAACTGCAATACCCTTACACATTTCCTTGTGAATCTTAAGTAACCGTGGTGACCAGGAGCCATATGAATTTAACATCTAATTCTTATGTATGTAATCAATAGCGTAACAGTCGCTGGTTTCATTGTATTGATTTCTGCCAAGTTTTGGTTTTGACTCTCCTGTGTGTAGCTTAATATGGTTATGGAAATAGGCAGCATGGATTATTTGGTAAGCAAATTAATGTTTCTATTCTATGTGGGTGTCATTATGAGAGTCAAGCCAAATGCCTCTCGTTCCTATATGGAAATAGATTCATATTTAATACTAACTAGGTTTCATGTGGGAGAGTATTGTGAAAGGGGTTTCATTTATTCTTACCTTCTGCTCTGACATTCTTTTGATAATGGTGGGCAGATCAGACATTGCTGGTCACTGAACGATCCTGTGAATCAACATGTGTGCCTGAGTCCTCTTTAGCTGCTATTGTAATAATAAGGTGGAGGCTTTGCATTTCTAAACATTAATCCTTATCAAGTATCACTTTCTGTAGCAAATGGGAGCACAGAAATGCTTTCAGTTTAGACCGATATTTAGCTGTAAAAAGGAATGAAAGTATGACATATCCAGACTAAAACCAGAGATCATTTGGTTGAATAAAATAAGACAAATGTCGCATTTCTCTGAATGCAGAATCTAGATTTAAATTTCTCCATACATGTATGTATTCATGTACAGAAACATATGTATGTTGGACATGAGAGTAGAAGGGAGACGATGGAAGAAGAGAGAGAGATCTAAAGGAACAAAGGAGTATCTAAGGAACTGCAGTATATGGGCAGGAAAGCAAGAGAAGGTCGCATTTACGGGAGGGTAGTTAGGGACAAATAAAAACAAAGTATAAGTATGTGAAAACATCATAATAAAACTCTTTATTTTAAGAAAAGTTTTGAGTTTTGCTTTTGTTTGTTTGTTTGTTTACTTTATTGGTTGACTTTGGTTTTGGTTTTTCCAGAAAGGGTTTCCATGATTAGTCCTGTCTGTCCTGGAACTCACTTTGTAGTCCAGGCTGACCTCTAACTCACAAAGATCTGCCTACCTCCCTGACTGCTAGGATTAAAGGCATGCGTCACCACAGCCAGCTATTTTTTTTTTTAAGTTTTAATTATGTGAGTGCACATGAGTGCAGTGACCACAAGACCAATAACATCAAATGCCTCTGGAAGTAGAGAAGTTCCTGGGGGAAAAGGAAGTGGATAGAGGGAGAAGGAAAAAGACCAAAACTGAACAGAAACCATGATAGTTTGTTAGAAGTAACTGAGCTAGTAATGACAAAAGTGACTCATCAAAACAGGATTCTTTAGGTCTGGAAAAAGACCTGACAGTCCACCTCAGGGACTGTAGTTTTGAAGGCCTGTTCCCTGTGAATAGAATTTCAGTGACACATGACTCCAAATCCTTGGTACACTAAAATCACACTTTACAGACTGTGGTGAACACTATGTGAACCCATCTTAATGACACTAAGCATGCATGCCTACATATATGAAAAAAATATTTAAAGATACATTGCTCTTTTTCTTTGGTCTCCTTGGGCTGTCAGTTTTGTAGAATAAGCACATATAACGTGGTTTTGAAGTGAAAGAAAACAGTCACAAAGGGCAGGAATAAAGGAATCATGATGCTGAAATTTGACAAGTTATATCTTGTCTGGAGCAGAAGGCTTGTAAACTCTTAGAAACTTCTTGTAGAATGTAATTGGAGGCCTAATAGCCTTCCTTTCTACTCCCTTCAGTATATGGAGGTTTTGTTTTGTTTTTGGATTCTTCTTCTTAATTCTCTCTATGTCCTCCCATCTTTAATGTAAAGTGCATCAAAGCTTGAAAAACATCACAGTATGCCAAATCATAGTGCAGTGCTAGAAAAGATTGCCTCTAACCCAGAGTGAAGCCCTGCTTGTTTAAAACAGTGCTCTGGTCAAATCTGCTGACATAAAGTGGTCCAATCTGCTAAGTCAGAAGATGGCTTTAAAAAATATTGTTTTAGCTGTGTATGTATGAGAAAATTGGCAAGGGATTTAAATGTTTTTAATGTAGAAAACGAGTATGACATGAAAGTACCCTGAAACTATGCCTAATGTTTGAATACCCCATCTCATCTCCACGCCCCATGCTACCTTCATAAAAGAATTATCACTTTTTTAAAAATCCATAAAACAAATTCAGAGCCAAAAGCATGTAACGTTTTCTTCTGTTAATGAAAAGAAAGAGCTGTGATCTCTCCATATGTCAAACAATACTCTTGAGAAGGTTTTCGATAGCCATAGTCTCCTGACATGTGCACATAAATTTAAAAAAAGCTGCTTTTCTTAATTTCCAATTTTAGATCTGTATGGTCTGTATCAGGAGGAAAGACTGATGGTGATTTATTGAACCCTAACCTGTGTTTCTTAGTCTCCCTTTCTGTCTCCTTCCTTCTGTGGCAGGCTCATCATGCTCCGGGCTAGTAGGAAGGGCCAACTAGTGACTTACTGGGTTTGCTTCCACACCTGCACCTGCTTTCATCCTGAGGGAACAATGTCTGTGCTGGTGCTTCCTGATCAAGAGTGTTAGTGGGATGCAAATATTTTCTCTTTTAATGCTTGGCCATGGCATAGTCAGGGAGAACATGAGAGATGGTGCCTCAGAGAAGTAATTTTTGCTTACAGCTTCAGAGTTAAAGTTGAGACCCAGAAGTAGACTTCAAATAGTCTAAGGTAAGTATACTTAATTATCGTGATAGCATCAAAGATATATCTTAAGTACTAGGAACCTAATTGCAAATAATCGTGTGGTCTCATAAAGCTAAGAAGAATATGAAGTCTATCTGTGTAGCCCATGGCTTAAGGTCACTACTTTTCTTTATGAGACCTGATACTAGAGTGAGGGCTAAAACTGTCTGTCTTAGTAGAAAGAGAGTTGATGCACCTCCTTTTCTCCATTAATACACTAAGTTTTAATGTTTTCCACAGTTTGGGAGTGAAAAGTTTTTCCTTTGTAAATGTGCTCACTCTGCTCTTCTCTTGAATCTCTTTTGACCACATTGTGTTGCCTTTTCACCCTTTTCTTCCTTTGAGTTAATCTTGATATTGTTAAGCATACCTGCAATGCTTTATGTTGGAGACCCAGTCATGATCTGAGCTGGTAAATGTCCCTCACAGTGATATTAGTGTTTTGTGGTGATTTGGATAATATGTGGCCACAGGCATGGAGGGAAATTTCAGTTGATCAGTAATTTTATACATGGTGAGCTTCCTGAAGTGCAGTTTAAAGGATTTTACTTCCTCCTACTTAATTCAATAAATGTGTATAGAATGTTTAAATAGTAATGTCCATTTGATGAGGTAGTCAAGAAGATGATACAAAGATAGTGACTTTATGATATAGAGTGGGACATGGATCAGGGGAGAAGTAAAATGCTGTAGAACACCCGAACTTTTGCAAGGCTCAGAACAAAGGCAGCAGAAAACTAGGTCTATTCTATAATCTTAAATTAGTCTTATTTTTATAAGTTGGAATCTTTATTCTCCCTGAACCTAGCTACATACTGAAATCATTTTGATTCTTTTCTTTAGGACGACAATATGGATAGCAAATCCATTCTAGAAGAACTGCTTCTCAAAAGGTCACAGCAAAAGAAGAAAATGTCACCAAATAATTACAAGGAGAGACTTTTTGTTTTAACAAAAACAAGCCTTTCCTACTATGAATATGACAAAATGGTAAGGCTCTCCTCCCTATTTATTGTACTATTTATGGTTTTCCCCAAGCCTCCACAAATACTTGATTATAATGAAAGAATACCACGTTTCTCAGTTAAGAGTAAAGACCAGTTTGTATCAACATAATACACTGCCTCTCTTTAACCAGAGTATGATGAATCAAGAGAAAGAATTGGAAAATACTTCTTTATTTTCTTAAGAGCAATCATAATGTGTCTTTAAGATAATGGTTCTCAGCTAAGGTAATTTGTTGTTCCTAGACGACATTGGCCAATGATTAGAGATATGTGAGCTGTCATAATTTTTTCTGGGGGCAGGTGGGAAAGCAATACCAGGATCCAGTGAAGAGAGGCTGAGGATGCTCCTAAAATCCACTAAGCTCACAGGTCACACTTCACAACAAAGAGGTATCCATCCTCAAATATTAATAATAGTACTGAGGATGAGTAATGCTGCTTTAAAACAGTAGTAGAAGCTGAGAACTTAATCATGGGGATAAACCAAAACACCATCAAAAAAAAAAAACTGAAATGAAGACTTTTCATGGTATTAAACTTTGACTTCTCTACTAACCATTTGGCTGGTGATTTGAAAAACAGACATTACACAATTCTCAAATAAGACTCTTAACTGTCACTCAGATACTTGCTTTTGGAGAAGCATGTGTGCACTTGTTCATTATTTAGAAATATGTTTGTGACAGCCACGGAACAACAGAACATGTGTCTCTATTGGCTTCCATAGCCTTTAGTCTCCCTCTGGCCTCTAACTTTTGTTGTACACCTTTCCCTGCTCACCATGAAACACCAACATGACATAGCATGTGGTTTGCTTTTGAATTCAGAAAAGAGGAGGCAGAAAAGGATCGATAGATATCAAGAAAATCAGATGTGTGGAAAAAGTCAACCTCGAGGAGCAGACACCTGTGGAGAGACAGTACCCATTTCAGGTAAAAAGGGTGGGGGACACTTGCTTTTTTCACTTTTTTAAAAAATTATTCATTTATTTTTATTAGTTACAGGTTATTCACTTTATATCCCAGCTGTAGCCTCCTCTCTCGTCCTCTCCCAATCCCACCACTTCTCTCTCATCTCCTCACATGCCCCTCCCCAAGTCCACTGTTAGGGGAGGTCCTCCTCCTTTTCCCTCTAACCCTAGCCTATTAGATCTCATCAGGACTGGCTGCATTGTCTTCCTCTGTGACCTGGTAAGGCTGCTCCCCATTAGGGGGAAGTGATCAAAGAGCCAGCCAATGAGTTCATGTCAGAAACAGTCCCTGTTCCCCTAACTAAGGAACCCACTTGGAGAATGAGCTGCTATGGGCTACATTTGTGCATTTCCATGCATGGTCTTTGGTTGGAGAATCAGTCTCAGAAAAAGAGCCCTTTAACCAGATTTTTTTGGTTCTGTTGTTCTCCTTGTGGAGCTCCTGTCCCTTCCAGGTCTTCCTTCTCCCCCTCCTTTCATAAGATTCCCTGCACTCTGCCCAAAGTTTAGCTATGAGCCTGAGCATCTGTTTTGATACCCTGCTAGGTTGAGTCTTTCAGAGGCCCTCTGTGGTAGGCTCCTGTCCTGTTTCCTGTTTTTTCCCTCTTCTGATGTCCATCCTTTTTGCCTTTCTGAGTATGGATTGATCATCTTACCCAGGATCCTCCTTCTTGCTTAGTTTCTTTAGGTGTACAGATTTTAGTATGATTATCCATGTGTGTCTTTCTTCTTCTGTGATAACTCATTCAAGATGTTCTTTTCTCATTCCCAATATTCTGCAGATTTCATGATTTTTTTGTTTTTAATTGCTGTGCAGTATCCCTTTGTGTAAATATACAACAATTTCTGTATCCATTGCAGTATCCCATTGTGTAAATATACAACAATTTCTGTATCCATTTCTCATTTGAGGGACATCTGGGTTGTTTCCAGATTCTGGCTATTACAAATAAAGCTGCTACGAACATGGTTGAGCAAACGTTCTTGTTGAATACTTGAGTATATTTTGGATGTTTGCCTAGGAGTGGTATAGCTGTATCTTGAGGAAGCACTATTCCTAATTTTCTGAGAAAGTACCAGATTGATTACTAAAATGGTAGTACAAGTTTACATTCCCAACAGCCATGGAAGAGTGGTCCCCTTTCTCCACATCCTCTCCAGCATGTGTTGTCACTTAAGTTTTTGATCTTAGCCATTCTGATGGGTATAAGGTGAAATCTCAGGATCATTTTGATTTGCATTTCCCTGATGACTAAGGACTTTGAGCATTTCTTTAATTGTTTCTCTGCCATTCAATATTCCCCCACAGAGAATTCTCTGTTTAGCTCTGTACCCCATTTTTATATTAGATTACTTGATTTGGTGTTGTTTAACTTCTTGATTTCTTCATATATTTCTTTATATATTCTGGATGTTAGCCCTCTGTCAGATATAGGGGGCTGAAGATCCCTTCCCAATCTGTAGGCTGTAATTTTGTTCAGATGACAATGTCCTTTGCTTTACAGAAGGTTTTCAGTTTCATGAGGTCCCATTTATTGACTGTTGATCTTAGAGCCTGTGCTGTTGGTGTTCTCTTCAGGAAGCTGTATCCTGTAGACTCTTCCTCACTCTGTATTCTAAAAGATTTAGTGTGTCTGGTTTTATGTTGAGGTCTTTGACCCACTTGGACTTTAGTTTTGTGCAAGATGATAACTATGGATCTATTTGCATTTTTCTACATGTAGACATCCAGTTGGACCAGCACCATTTGGTGAAGATGCTGTCTTTTTTCCATTGAATGGTTTTGGCTTCATTGTCAAAAATCAAGTATCCATAGGTGTGTGGGTTTATTTCTGGGTCTTCTATTCGATTCTATTGATCCACCATTCTGTTTCTATGCCAGTACCATGCAGGTTTTATTACTGTTGCTCTATAATACAGCTTGAGATCAAGGATGGAGATACTTCCAGACGATCTGTTGTTGTACAGGATTGCTTTAGCATTTCTGGAGGGTTTTCTTTTTCCATATGAAACTGAGAATTATTCTTTCAAGGTCTGTAAAGAATTGTGTTGTTATTATGATGGACATTGAAGTGAATCTGTAGGCTGCTTTTGGCAGGTTGGCCAATTTCTTTCTTCAGAGTCTCAAAGTTTTTTCAAACAGGACTTTGACTTCCTTGGTTAGAGTCACACCAAGGTACTTTATGTTATTAACAGCTGTTGTGAAGAGTGTTGTTTCCCTAATTTCTTTCTTGGCCCTTTTGTCTTTTGTATACAGGAGAGCTACTTTTTTTTTTTTGAGTTAATTTTGTATCTAGCCACATTGCTGAAGGTGCTTATCAGCTGAAGGAATTCTCTGGTTGAATTTTTGGGGTTGCTCATGTATACTGCCATATCATCTGTGAATAGTGATACTTTAACTTCTTCCTTTCTGATTTGTATGCCCTTGATTTCCTCTTAGTACTGCATTTGTTTTGTCCTATAAATTTGGGCAAGTTGTGCCTTCATTTTCATTGACTTTTAGGAACTTTTTTTTTTCATTTCTTCCCTGACCAAGCTGGTGGGACACTTTCTTTAAGATTTTTGTATTATTGCTGTAGCTAGGACTTCAAGCACTATGCTGAAGAGATATAGAGAGAGTGGGCAGTCTTGCCTTGTCCCTGATTTCAATGAGATTGACTTAAGTTTATCTCCATTTAGTTTGGTGTTGGCTATAGGCTTGCTGTATATTGTCTTTACCATGTTTAGGTATGTGCCTTGTATCCCTGATCTCTCCAGAGCTTTAAACATGAATTAGTATTGGATTTTGTCAAATGCTTTTTCGGCATCTAAGAAGATGATCACGTGGTTTTTCTCTTCAGTTTGTTTATATGGTGGATTACATTGATGGATTTCCATATATTGAAGCACCCCTGCATGCCTGGAATGAAGCCTACATGGTCATGGTGGATGATATATTTTATGTGTTATTGGATTCGATTTGCAAGTATTTTACTGAGTATTTTTGCATCAATGTTCATAAGAGTGATAAGTCTGAAGTTCCCTTTTTTGGTTGGGTCTTTGTGTGGTTTAGGTATCAAGGTGACTGTGGCTTCATAGAATGAGTTTGGTAATGTTCCTTCTGTTTCTATTTTGTAAAACAGTTTGAAGAAAATTAGTGTTAACTCTTCTTTAAAGGTCTCATAGAATTCTGTGCTGAAACCATCTGGCCTTGGGTTTTTTTTTTTTTTTTTTTTTTGAAAGAGAGATTTTTGATGACTGCTTCTATTTTCCTAGAGGATGTCGAACTATTTAATTTATTTATCTGATATTGATTTAATTTTGATAAATAGAATATATCAAGAAAATTGTCCATTTCATTTAGATTTTCAAATTTTGTTGTATAAAGTCTTTGGTAGTAAGACCTAATGATTATTTGGATTTCCTCAGTGTCTGTCATTATGTTCCTTTTTTCATTTCTGATTTTGCTGATTTAGATAGTTTCTCTCTGCCTTTTCTTTAGTTTGTCTAATGGTTTTCTGCCTTGTTGATTTTCTCAAAGAACCTGCTCTTGGTCTCATTGATTCTTCGGATTATTTTCTGTTTCTATTTCTTTGATTTCTGCTCTGAGTTTGATTCTTTCTTTCTTTCTTTCTTTCTTTCTTTCTTTCTTTCTTTCTTTCTTTCTTTTTTTTTTTTTTTACGGCTTTTAGGTGAGCCATTAAGGTGCTTGTAGGAGATGTCTCAAACTTCTTTCTGGAGGCACTTAGTGCTATGAAATTTCCTCTTAGTACTGCATTTGTTTTGTCCTATAAATTTGGGCAAGTTGTGCCTTCATTTTCATTGACTTTTAGAAACTTTTTTTTTTTTTCATTTCTTCCCTGACCAAGCTGGTGGGACACTTTCTTTAAGATTTTTCTATTTTATTTGCTCCCTGTGTCCAGGAAAATAATGATATTGCAAAATGATCCCTTTAGACAATGATAATGTTTGAAATATTCCCAAGTGGTCATTGTCAGTTTACTAGACCCCTCCTAGGGGAGTTGCTTCCCCCAAAGGGAGGGAAAGCCTGAAGAGAGTAAGAGCTACCTAGTCTGACCTGCAATGGGTCTTTCCATCTCTTTTATGGAACACTGTGGTCTCTCTCTCTCTCTCTCTTTCTTTCTCTTTCTCGCTCTCTGGGTAACAGCAAGTAGGAAGCTATGTGGGATTAAATGCACTCATACCCCATTTCGTTTCCAAGGAGGTGACAAAATAAACCATCATAATACAGTGAGAGTAACTGTTAAGATGGAGTTTTGATGTACATTCCTTATGCTTTGTTCCTCACTCCAAGATGTCAGGAAAATGTTCTTTTGTAGGTGACACTCTGGTTGGAAAGAACAAATAGCGAAGATGGAGGAGGTAGCAGAATAAACTAAGCAACAAGTACATTGAAGGCTAAAATAAAAGAATGAAAGAGAAGCAGTTGGTTCTATACTATGAAGAATTCTTTTGTAAACTTTCTTTCTTTCTTTCTTTCTTTCTTTCTTTCTTTCTTTCTTTGTTGTGTGTTTATTTGTGTGTACATGCTCCTACATGCCACAACATAATTGTGCAGGCAGAGGACAGACTGTAGGAGTCAGTTCTCTACTTCTATCATGTAGGTTCAGGGGATCAAAATTAGGTCATCAGGCCTGGTGGCAAACACCCTTATTCAAAGACTTCTTGCTGAACACATAGCTCCCAGATAATTTTAAACAGTTCTACACTAAAAAGAGTGCCTTTGTGGATGGCTTGAGCAAAGTCAGACCTACTACAAAACTTTCATCAAGCTAGGGAAAACCAAGGGAGAGGGTGTTTCAAACACAGCAGGGACACAGAGGAAAGTCACCAAGTTTGTCCAGCCCCACAGAGTTCCCAGCCCACTGCTTGCATTTGTATAGCAATAAAGAAACATCACAACTTAGCAGGGAGGTGGTGGGGCATGCCTTTACTAACAGCACTCACTAAGGAAGTAGAGACAGGCAGATCTCTATAGTTTGAGGCAAGCCTGGTCTACAGAGAAAGTTCCAGGACAATCAAAGCTACACAGAGAAACCCTGATTCAAAAAACAAACAAACAAACAAACGCCCCCAATCACAACTTATCTCTGAATATAGTTGTTCATTTAGCATATATATATAAATTAAAGTAAAAATATTAAAGTAGGATGAGCTCAGCTACTAGAGAATCTTCCATAAGTGGTATGTATTATTTTCCAGTTGTGAAATAAGCTTGATCCGGAGAGTGTGGGAGGTGTATAAGGTTGTAGGACATGGGGTGTCCTGCATGTGGAGGCAAGAGAACGTCAGACGTCCTGCTCTATCACTCTCCACCTTCTTCCCTTGAGATGGGATCTCCTTCTGAACCTGGAGTCCCACTAACGTTTTTCTCTGTGACCTCTAGAGCACTGGGCTCACAGGCTTGTGGGAGAGCACTCCCTGCTTTCTTACCCACCAAGCCATCTCTCCACATAGTGTGGAGTGCCTGAGATGTACCACATGATATGACAGACCGACATAACAAGGAGACACAGTTTTCTTCAATATAAACACAAACCATAAACTGACCAAAATGTGGAGGAAAGAGATCTCATCCCTGGAAATTTGTTTTAAGGATCCAGAAGTTAATTTTTTTCTAATTGTGAAATAAAACACCTACTGGTTAGTGCTGTACTTCTAAGAAATATGTAGTTTACCATATTAAAATATTTCTTGGTCCAGGAAACCCCAATGAGACTTTGCTCTTCACTGCTGTCCCATGCTCCATTGCTGTGATTTTTCCCAAGTGCTGAAGTGTCTGACATAAAATCAAATTGAGATATGGAAGGTTAAACAAACACAATACTTTTAAATACAATTACACATCTAACATATGTTATATGAGAAAAGCTTTATTTCTGATAACATAAAAATCTACAGGTACTGCAGATTGAACCATGAAACACTTGTATCAAAATTCATTACTTTTCTCCCCCTTTCCAGATTGTGTATAAAGATGGGCTTCTCTATGTCTATGCGTCAAATGAAGAGAGCCGAAGTCAGTGGCTGAAAGCACTGCAAAAAGGTAACAAAATGCTATCATGAAAGCTTGAATCGTTTTTCTACCAAGCTCAGGTGATGGGCTGTATTCATGCTTGCTTTTGCCTTCTCATTTAACAGGCAGGAAGCCTAGGTGGTAGCTTTCACAGTGAGCAGAGCTAGCTATTGTGCCTTCCCTGGTCGGGGTTGAGGGGGCAGGCATGTAGGCCAGCTGTGCTTCATGTTCCGTTGGGACCAGATTTCCAATGTGTATAGACAGTGTTAATATGCACTGAGCACTTACCACTTTCCAGCTACCCTATCAAGCACATGTTGCATCTTGTGGCACAATCCTCTTGACCACTCTATGGACGAGGGTATTATTAGTCTTCATTTTTTTTTCACACACCTTTAAAAGACAACAAGCAAATGCCACAAACCTGAGTAATGGAATCACAGAATTCAATTTCCTTAACCTAACTTTTTAAAATCACAAGTAACCTAAGTCACTGTATTTTGCCCCAAACTGAAAATTTAATGAAAGTTTTATTTGTGATTTTTAGGTTGCTGCAGTAATAAGGGAGAGAATTGTTATTATTAATTTAACACCATCGTGTTTTCTTCTACAGTCATTTTGTATTCAAAAGGGTCCCGTTGTAAGGACAATATGTAACACAAATCAGTGTCACTGCTGGTGCAGCTTTAGGCTTTAAGATCCTAGACAGAGAAAGATTTGGTTTTTACATTTCGCTTCAGTGATGGCAATATCTCAATATACTGCACACTGCGCACACCCGTTCCACATTAAAGCCAATACGTCTTTTCCCACACAGAGTCCTCCATTTTCCCTGTATGCGAACTGACTTAGCAATCTATTTTGTAGAGTAGTGAAGTGGTCCATTAGGGAAAGAACGATTGAGATTTTGTTAAAAACAACAATTAAATATTAAATGTATATTCAATTTCCTGAATTTGACAATTCTCTTTATAGTTAGGTAAGATAATACCCTTGGTAATAAATACTGTGTGGGGAAATATTTATGGGTGATATTATTCAAATCATATATCTGCTATTCATGCTGAATTATTACATGAATGATAGTGATAAAATTTTGGAACAATAACAATGTGTGCAATGAAGAGAAAGAAGTTAGCAAAATACTATAATTAACCATTGGTGAGTTTAAGGAAAGGGTGGAAGGAGGATATTGTGCATGATCGTTACTGTACCTTTGAAACTTTTCCAAATGAAAATCCATAATAAGCACATACTGTCAGAAACTTTTCTTTTTTCCTAAGGTCTAGTCCTATCACCCAGCCTACTTTTTCTACCCAAGAACATCTGGTGCTTAATGTAAACCATTCAGGATGTTCACATATAAATTTATAGAAATCTGAATGGCAAGCTGGCCATTGTGTGCATTTTTACTAACTCTTCAACATCAGCATGATAAGTTAGTATGCTGTGGGAAGACTATGGATTATGCTGTGATTTCTACTTATTCTTTGGGTGTATTAACCCCCAAACAAAAAACAACTGCTTTAGTAGATATTGGCTCTTACCTCAGTTGCTGGTCAATGAGATTGTCATTGTACTGAGATTATAGAATTTACTTACTGCACTGCATCTCTTAGGCATATGTCTGCTTATTTCTTATATTCTTTCTGCTTGACCTACAGAGATACGGGGCAACCCTCACTTGTTGATCAAGTATCACAGTGGCTTCTTTGTGGACGGGAAGTTCCTGTGTTGCCAGCAGAGCTGCAAAGCAGCCCCAGGATGCACTCTCTGGGAAGCATGTATGTGTAACTCCCTGTTGGGCTGGGCCTCCAGTATGTGTGGGGAGGGAGCACTAGGTTAGGTCTGCCCAATGCTAGATTAGTTTTCTAAGGGCAAAACCCACTATACTGATTGGCATTATAGCAATATAGCTTTGTGAATGTGAAGTTAAAAATGAAGTCTAATTTTAGTGTCAGTTGAATCATACTCCTTTGATATTAATATCTTAACAAAAAAAGACAAAGAGAGAGAAAAAAGAACATGAATTTGGATGGGTAGGGAGGTGGGGAGAATCTGGGAGGAGTTGTGGGAGGAGAAAGAATATCAACAAAATATATTTTATGAAAACATTTTTTTGAATTTTATTTTTTTCTTATCAGTTACATTTTATTAACTCTGTATCCCAGCCGTGTCCCGATCCCTCATTCCCTCCCAGTCCCCTCCCTCCCTCCCTCATCTCCACCGTGCCCCTTGCCAAGTCCACTGATAGGGGGGACCTCCTCCCCATTCATCTGATCCTGTTTTATCAGGTATCTTCAGGACTGGCTGCAAAGCCCTCCTCTGTGGCTTAACAGGACTGCTCCTCCCTTGGGGGATGGGGAGGCCAAAGAGCCAGTCATTGAGTTCCTGTTAGAAATAGTCCTTTTAATGAAAACTTAAAGACATGGATCAAGAAATGACCCATTAATACCTCTCATAATTCTTCTAGTTTAAAGTAGACTCTTTAGAATTACAATGTAGTGACCATATCACCATGTATCAAACAGCTAGTTTTCCCACTTTATAAGAATATGAGAAACTGGAGAGATGGCTCAGTAGTTCAAAGTACCACCTGCCTTTCCAGTGATGGCCTGGGTTTGGTTCCCAGCACTCACATGGCACTTCACAGACATCTGTAACTCTAGTCCCAGTCAACCTGATGCCTTTTTCTAGCCTCCTTGGCACTGCATGTGTGTAGTACACAGATAGATCCAAGCAAAACACCCAATATAAAATAAAAATAAAGAAAAGCTGTTTTTTTTTTAAACAAAGGCAAGCATGCTGGCATATATTTGTAATCTTGGTACTCATAAGGTTGGTGCAAGAAGATCATGGTTTGAGACTGTCCTGTGCTACACTAAAAGTTTAAAACTAACTCTCACACTGAGACCCTGTCTCAAGCACAGATACACACACACACACACACACACACACACACAAACACACACACACACACACACGTGTAGGTGTGCACATGAGAAAGCTCAATTCTTTCTTTTCATAAAAAATAAGTCATGAAACAAGCTTGGTTTTTTAAATTATATAGCAAAAAGTACAATTTAAGCAACAGTTTTAATTATCACATATGCCAAAATGATGATGGCTATCATTACAAGGTTTATTTGTAATTGATCATTCTGTAAGGGAGTGTTGATTTCTCAATAACATGTACAAATGGGGTATAAATTACTTGTAGGATTTAGAGGAACTTAAACTTTCAGTCTAGGTATTACAACATGTCCATGACACTATTCCTAATTGTCTGAGAAAGGGCCAGATTGATTTCTAAAGTGGTTGTACAAGTTTACATTCCCACCAGCAATAGAGGAGGAGTCCCCTTTCTCCACATCCTCTCCAGCATGTGTTGTCACTTGAGTTTTTGTTCTTAGCCATTCTGATGGGTGTAAAGTGAAATCTCAGAGTCTTTTTGATTTGCATTTCCCTGATGACTAAAGACTTTGAATATTTCTTTAAGTGTTTTTCTGCCATTCGACATTCTTCTATTGATAATTCTCTGTTTATATCTGTGACCCATTTTTTAATTGGATTACTTGATTTGTTGCTGTTAAACTTCTTGAGTTGTTTATATGTTTCTTTATATATTTTGTAAAACAAAGGACACTGTCATCAGAATAAAATGACAGCCTACAGATTGGGAAAGGATCTTCACCAACCTTATATCTGACAGAGGGCTAATATCCAGAATATATAAAGAACAGGTCTTTGACTTGCTTGATTAGAGTCACACCAAGGTACTTTATGTTATTAGTGGCTATTGTGAAAGGTGTTGTTTCCCTAATTTCTCTCTCAGCAATTTTTGTCTTTCCTATACAGGAGGGCTACTGATTTTTTTGAGTTAATTTTGTATCCAGCCACTTTGCTGAAGGTGTTTATCAGCTGATGAAATTCTCTTGGGGTCACTCATGTGTACTATCATATCATCTGCGAATAGTGATAATTTGACTTCTTCCTTTCTGATTTGTATCCCCTTGATCTCCTTTAGTTGTCTTATTGCTGTAGCTAGGACTTCAAGCACTATGTTGAAGGGATAGAGAGTGGGTATCCTTGCCTTGTCCCTGATTTCAGCAGGATTGATTTAAATTTCTCTCCATTTAGTTTGACGTTGGCTATATCCTTGCTGTATATTGTCTTTACCATGTTTAGGTATGTGCCTTGTATCCCTGATCTCTCCAAGACTTTAATCATGAATGGGTTTTGGATTTGTCAGATGCTTTTTCGGCATCTAAGGAGATGATCATGTGGTTTTTCTCCTTCAGTTTGTTTATGTGGTGGATCACATTGATGGATTTCCATATATTGAACCACGCCTGCATGACTGGAATGAAGCCTACTTGATCATTGTGGATGATATATTTTATGTGTTCTTGGATTGGATTTGTAGTTATTTTACTGAGTATTTTGGCCTCATGTTCATAAGAGGGATAAGTCTGAAGTTCTCTTTTTTTTTTTGTTGGGTCTTTGTGTGGTTTAGGTATTAAGGTGACTGTGGTTTCATAGAATGAGTTTGGTAATGTTCCTTCTGTTTCTGTTTTGTGGAATAGTTTGAAGCGAATTGGAGTTAGCTCTTCTTTAAAGGTCTGGTAGAATTCTGTGCTGAAACCATCTGGCCCTAGGCTTTTTTTGGAAGGGAGATTTTTGATGACTGCTTCTATTTCCTTGTGTTATATAGGACTATTTCATCTATTTATCTGATCTTGATTTAATTTTGGTAAATGGAATAGATCAAGAAAATTGTCCATTTCATTTAGATTTTCAAATTTTGTTGCATATATTCTTTTGTATTAAGACCTAATGATTGTTTGGATTTCCTCAGTGTTTGTCGCTTTGTCCCCTTTTTCACTTCTGATTTTGCTTATTTAAATAGTTTCTCTCTGCCTTTTAGTTAGTTTGGCTCAGACAATGAGGAATAGTGCTGCCTCAAGATCTAGCTATAGCACTCCTAGGCATATATCCAAAATATCCTCAAATATACAGCAAGGACATTTGCTCAACTATGTGCGTAGCAGCTTTATTTGTAATAGCCAGAATCTGGAAACAACCCAGATGTCCCTCAGTTGAGGAATGGATACAGAAATTGTGGTACATATACACAATGGAATATTACTCAGCAATTAAAAAAAAAGAAGTCATGAAATTTGCAGGCAAATGGTGGGAACTAGAAAAGTTCATCCTGAGTGAGTTATCCCAGAAGCAGAAAGACACACATGGAATATACTCACTTATAAGTGGATATTAGACATTTAATATAGTACAAACATATTAAAATCTGCACACCCAAAGAAGCTAAGCAAGAAGGAGGACCCTGGGTAAGATGATCAATCCTCACTCAGAAAGGCAAATGGGACGGATGTCGGCAGAGGGAGAAAATGGGCAACAGGACAGGAGCCTACCACAGAGGGCCTTTGAAAGACTCTACTCAGCAAGGTATCAAAGCAGATGCTGAGATTCATAGCCAAACTTTGGGCAGAGTGCAGGGAATCTTAGGAAAGAAAGGGGTGATAGAAAGACCTGGAGGGGACAGGAGCTCCAGAAGGAGAGAAAGAGAACCAAAACATCTGGTTAAAGGGCTCTTTTCTGAGACTGATACTCCAACCAAGGACCATACATGGAGATAACCTAGATTCCCTGTACAGATATAGCCCGTGGTAGCTTAGTCTCTAAGTGGGTGTCCTAGTATGGAGAACAGGGACTGTCAATGACATGAACTCAGTGACTGGCTATTTGATCTCCTCCCCCTGATGGGGGAGCAGCCTAACCAGGTTTACCAAAAAGACAATGCAGCCAGTGCTGATGAGAACTGATAGGCTAGGGTCAGAGGGAAGGTGAGAAGGACCTCCCCTATCAGTGGACTGGGGGAAGGGCATGGGAGGAGATGAGGGAGAAAGGGTGGCATTGTGAGGGGATGAGGAAGGGGCTGCAACTGGGATATGAAGTGAATAAACTGTAATTTATAAAAAATTTAAATAATAACTACAACAATAAAAAAATACAGTACGTTCCTGGAAGTGGAAGAGTGTCATTTGAGCTGAGCATTACATGAGAAAGCTTCAGATGTTAAGTCTAAATTCAGTTGATCTGATGTATTGTTCATGGAAACTGGTTTATTGTTCTCATTCCCACTGTTGGGTGTTTTCCTTTGTTTTGTTTGTTTTTTTCTTTTCAGATGCTGATCTGCACATTGCAATCAGTGATGACAAACACAGAGTCCCTACTTTCCCAGAGAGGGTAGTAAGTTCATTTTTAATTATTTTTAAGGATGAAATATTTGTACATATATGTCATTCTATTTTGTTCTAATTCATCCTCTATCTTCCACCCTCACTGGTTCCCTTTTGTATTCTTCATGTATGTCTGTGTACTCCATTACCCTCTCATTTTCCTCTTAAGTTCTCTTCCTCCATTTTATTATGTTTGCTCTAGTTTTATATATTAAACACACATTATATCACACACATATACTATTTCATACACACACATGCACACATAATCTTTAATTTAGGTTTTGTGTATGAGAAAAAACAGGCAGCATTTGCCATTCTGGGTCTGGCTTGTTTGAGTTAACATAATGATTTCCAGTTCCTATGTATTTCTCTGCAAATGTCATGGTTTTGGTTTTGTTGTTTTTGTTGTTGTTTTGTTTTTTTTACAGCTGAATAAAATTACATGGTGCATATGGATCACATTTTTTATCTATTCGTTTATTGATGGACACCTATGCTTGCTCTCTTTGCTCTCTTTCCTAGCTCTTGTGAATAGTGTAACAATAAATGAAGAGTATAGATGGATGGATGTGTATTACAGCAAGAATCTGGGATGCGGGGCCTAAGTATAAGGCAGGCTAAAAACTCATGCAATCGCCAACTTTATTCAGAGCATCAGACAATTTATATTGTGAGGGCATTCTGACAGTGAAGGAAGGTTAAATGAGCAAAGTCACATGAGTTTAAGCTATATATAGTCACAAGGACAATCCATGCTTGGAAACTTCTTTGAACTAACAAAAGTAAGAGATGATTAATCTGAAATAAACCCACTCCTATTTATTATATCTTAGAGAGGCACAAAAACACATTCCAAAAACAACCTATGTTATAGAGAAACAGAGGCTACAAACCTTTTTTCTTGTTTCCTTGGAGTTATCTCACAAGCTCTCAGAAATCTCCTTACACAGCTTCATTCATGGACCGTGTTCCAACAAATATGCAATTATCTCTGCTCTAAGTCAGTAGTCTGAAAACTATTTTTGCAAATGGGGTATAGCAAATAAACCAACCATTGCCATATTTAAGACTAGAAAATGTGGACTTCAAACAAACTTTTCAGCAGAGAAAAAAATTATGAGCTTTCACTTACATCTATAGTTAGTATTAAATAAATTTTTCAAACATAGATTCATGGTAACATTTTATTACATATTAACTATGAGATTTTTTTCTAACCTGTAAACCTATAACTAGTCACCAAAAATGCTTTTATGTGAGACAAATCTTTGTGATGTCATCGCTCATAACAGACAATGCTTCTTTTCTTACATAGACAAAACTACCTTGTGAGTGTCCTGGTGATGAAATGGGAGTCTATGGAACATAGCATTATGGAACAACATAATTCATTTCCTCTATTATTCTCCCCAAGCCATTTAATGTAACTTCACTGCCTCCAGATAAATTCTTTGACAGACTCCATAGTTTTCCAGTCACTGCAATAGAAAAATTTCCTCAATTACTGATCATTAAAACTGCCACTAAAAAGACATTGTGAACTGATTGGCCTGCTCTTTGATCACCTCCCCCTGAGGAGAGAGCAGCCAGACCACAGAAGATGACAATGCAGCCATTCCTCATGAGACCTGATAGATTAGGATCAGAAGGAAGGAGAGGAAGACCTCCCCTATCAGTGGACTTGGGGAGGGACATGGGTGGAGAAGGGAGAGAGATGGTGGGATTGGGAGGGGAAGAGGGAGGGAGCTCCGGGGGGGATACAAAGTGAATAAACTGTAATTAATAAAAATAAAAATTAAAAAAATTATAGTGATGCACACCTTTAATGCCAGCACTCAAGAGGCAGAGGTGGGTGGATCTCTAAGTTTGAGGCCAGTCTGGTCTACACAGAGAGTTGTAGGACAGCCAGGTCTACACAGAAAACACCTGTCTGAAAACAACAACAACAGGTCTCCATCTGTTGTCATAGCTGCCTTATGCTAAGTTACAGCCTCTTCCCTTTACCTTGCTCTGGTCTTCATCAACTCGCAGCCTGCTTTGGGGCAGAGGTCATGGAACTGCTGGGTTTTCTGACCCTTTCAGTATAAGCCAAGTAACAACAGTATAATGAAAAGGGGACTTTTTTTTACATAGCTCTACGTGGTCCGATTATGATCTGTTGTGATGGCAGCTGCAGCAAGATTTTTCAAAAATTCTTTGTCTTACGAGACAATTGTGTCAATTTACTGCTGAGAGGGCAGATCCAAATGGAACTAATGACAGGAACAATGTCTTGATACTTAGCCCTTACATTTGCCAACCCTCAAGCATTACATTGGACTATCACATCTATTTTAGACAGTCTTTTCAGTATGGTTACTAGCTAACTTGTTTCCAAGGATGGAGCCTTTCTATAGGAAAACGAACAGTACTTTGACAGCTGTAGATCATTAAAATGTTTGCAGCTTGCCCCCTTCTTTCTTCCGTTGATAGCCATAGTCTTCTACTTTTAAGATTCCCAGGCAGATGGCATTCTAGGAGGTGTTTCAAGTGAACTCCAGATTCTCTAGGATGTCATCTGAAATGGGCATCTCTGGTATATAGTGTGTTTTAAGTTCTGATTATTTTTCTCCTTCTGATAAAAACCTATATCATTTTCTTGAATCAACATAACTGGAAAAAATAACTCATTAAAAATACATTAGGTAGCACCCCTGAATTTCATGTCCAAACAGAACTTTAAAATGTGACATTATTTGGAAATAAGATGTTTTCAGGAACAATTTATTGGTAAAGTTCAGAATGAGATCATACAGGGCAAGAGGGTACCATAAGGTTGAAGACTGGTGCTTTTGTAAGATAGAGGACACAGGAAGATAGATGGCAGTGGAAAGACATATGCAAACACTGGGGTTATAATACCACAACATACATTACCACCAAAAACTAGGACAGGCAAACCATCTTTTCTAGAATCTTCAGAGGCAGCATGGTCAGGCTAAACTTTAAATTGGGATATTTGAACTACAAAAGAAGTATTTCCATAAGCTTTGCCTCACAAACGTTGGCAATGTTTTATAGTAGCTCTAAGAAATAGGATGATTTGGGCCATTTTCTTTGTTTTCAAAAACATTGCTATTTGTTTGGGCTTGGGTACTTGCTGCAGTCCTGTGGCTTGAAAGTCACAGGTATTTGGCTTAGAGGTAACTCAGTAGTAGAGCACTTGTCTAGCATCATAAGGCCTTGGGTTTAACTCTAGCCTACAAAACCAGCAAACAACTGTGATCCTAACATCAGTGTTTAGACTACACAAAGTTACCAAGACAGATGTCCAAATAATATTGCTGGGGACCAGAATGAAAATGGAAAGTGACTGCAAAAGGGCAGGAGGGAGTTTATAAGAGTAATGGAAATATGCTAAGAATGGATTGTAATGATGGCTACATAACTGGATACATTTATTTACTAACAGTCACTAAATTCTACACTTAAAATGGATAATTTGTGCTGAAGTTTATTTCAAACAAATCTAAGCACAGGAGGTAAATTAGGAGCTAGAAAGCATCAAAACATATCTATTCCAAGGGACTTTTTTTTTTTTTTTTTGGAATAGTTGTTGAAAACGGCAGATAAATCAATGGTCAAAGGTTCCCAAGTCCTTTTACAAAAATATTTTTGTTCATTCTCCGAGAATTGTGTTCATATGTACAAAGTATTTATATTCGATCTACTCTCTACTCCCTTCTGTGATGCCAATGACACAACTTTGTGTCCTCTTATTTTCTTACAACCCACAAAGTTCAGTTTGGGCTGCCCATATACACATGAGTGTGGAATCATCCACTGGAATGTGCTCCACCTACCAGAGGCACCTCCCTAAAGAAAACTGACCCCCTGTCCTTCAATAGCCATCAATTGCTAACAGCTCCTTAGCAAGAGGTGAGGCCATGTGAGCCACTCCTCCTCCCTGCTGTAATATTGACCAGCTTGTCTTCTGTGAGTCTTCTGCAGGTAACCCCAGCTTCTGTGAGCTCATAAGCACTCATGTCATATCTAGAAGACACTGTTTTGCAGCAGGCCTCCCGAAGCTCTCTGGCTCTTACAGTCTTTCTGCACTCTTTTCCTCAATGTTCACTGAGTCCAAGGCTGGTTTTAAGTATAAGCTATTTAAATTAACTAAAGTTCAAAAAGGAGTGTCATGAAAGACATACTCTTCTCTCCATTCTCTTCTCTCCCTCTCCTCCCTTTCCTTTCCTTTCTTTTTTTCCTCCTTCCTTTCCTCTCCCCCCTCCACACCACACTAAGCTATAGGTAGTGTGTGTGTGTGTGTGTGTTACCACAGTACTTGGTAGAGGGCTTATTTTCTGAATTGTGGAAGGAAAAACAATCCTTTGGTCATTCTGCTCAGTTGCATTTGAATATTTTTATAATGCATTTATGTTTGGAGAGAACTCTTCTTTGAATTTATCAACAATGGGATCCTTCATAACAAGTAGTTCTAGGTCAGTAAATCCTTATCTCCAAATAAATTATATTCCTGAAACAAAAAAGGAAAATACAATGCAAGAAAAAAATAAAATTCAGAGTTCATAAACACAAAATGGATTTTAATGGAATATAATTCACTTAGAAAAGCACACAAATATGCTCAGCTTGTAAATTTTTAAAAACTGAACCAATCTGCATCAGACACATTCAGAATAAGAAATAGAACATCAGGAAATTCCAGGGATACTCACGTTTTATTTCAGTTAGTCCATTAGCCAAGAGAAATTGCTAGCTAGATGATCAACTCATTGATTTGCTTAAATTACCCAAATCTCCCCCACACACTGAGAGACAGACATACAGACACACATAAAACACACACACATACATACACAGAGGGAGATATAGATAGACAGACAGACAGATGATGAGATAGAGATAGATTACACAATTAAGGTGTCTGTCTTTTTTGGTTTAGTTTATAGGAGTCTTAATTTTTAATAAGTGATTATATTTTATCCTCATTGCTTATAAAATTCTGTTAGGTGATTAAACTAGTGAATTATTCTCTTGTTGTTGGCCTGACAAATTATCAAAAATTTAGTGGCTTAAAGTAACATAATTTTTAAAAAAGAAAAAAAATGTGATTTTTTTTTCATAGTTCTGAAGTTCAAATGCCTAAAATGGTTCTAATCAGCTGTTTCTTCTGGAAGCTTTAAGGGCGTTGTTTCCTTGCTTTGCCTAGATTCTGCAGGTTGCATTTTCAGTAGTTCCAGGTGCCTTCCTTCATCTTCAGCACCAGAGGGGCAGCAGCTTCTCTGCTCCCTGCCTCTGCTCACATGGCTATGTGCGCTTCCTAATTCCTGACACTTCTGATTATATCAGACTCATCTCTATCTCTCAGAATTATCCCTCCATGGCAAATGCCTTAATTTAGTCATAGTCAGCAGAGTCCCTTTCACATGTACATGGACATCTGGGGAAGCCATTTTTCAGTCAACTGCAGCAACAATATATTTCCTATTTTATCATCTTGATAAGTATTTTGGTAGTTTTCCATTTTATCAAATTCTACTGGTTCTACTTTAACCATTATTTTGCACATCTTTGGGTTTCAATGCTAGATATATAGCATTTAATTGCTGGCCTATAGGATATTGACACTCAGCATAACAACATTGTACAAATGAGTTTCCAAGCAGAAAAAGCAGGAGTGAACAGTGGTTCTACATCGATGCTTAATATTGTTTCCATGCCTCCTCCCTCCTTTCCTTTCTTCCATCCTTCCTCTTTTTTGTGGGAACTGATATATTTTGTTCCTGTATCTGTGCCTCTTTTGTAACATGATGCAATCTCTTGCCCTCCAAAGCTGAAGATTCCACGGGCAGTTCCTGTTCTCAGAATGGATGCATCATCTTCAAGTACCACTCTACCCCAACATGACAGCCACCCAAAGAAAAGCTATGGTTCTGAGCCAACCATCAACCTACGCTATATTCCAAGGGAAGACTGCCCTGACTGGTGGCAAGTAAGAAAACTGAAAAGGTAAAGCTAAGCATGTAAGATGGCTGCCAAGGATACAGAACAAACATTGTTACATAGCATCAGACCGTAGCCCCGAAGCTAGTGGCACAGGCCTTAGCTGCATGAGGGTGGCTGTCTCCAAAAATATTCAATACTTGAACTACAAGAGTAGGGAAGTCAAGTGACCCCTCTGGAGCTGACAGTACGGATTACCCTTTCCCTTCTTGCTCCCGCTTCCCCTGAAAAACTGCATGATCCTAAGCACAGAATGTAAAATGTCTCTCTTATATAAAAGAGGGAGTTTACTGTAGGCTTACTTAGTCAGTCCTTCCAATTTTTCAACCCAGTGAGGCTATCCAAACCCAGAATTGAAAGTACGTTGAAAGTGAGTATCTCTTTAGGCTCTGTATCATACCTGATGCTCAATAAATGTTTAACTGAATGGTAACCAGATCGTGTAGGAAGGGTCAAGTGTTATACCTTTCTTCTTTGATGCATCAGATTTCAGCCCCACCATACTGTCCACTGTCTGTCATTCTTACAGAGTAGTCGGCTTCCTTACAGAGTGCTGCTGATACCTGTCTCTACACAGAGTGAATGCAGAGCGTATCTCTGACATATCATTTATTTCCTCTTGTGCTCTTATTTCTTGACTCTTCTCATGCTCATTATTTTTACTTAAAGCAAATGCCTTACTGTACCGTTGATGCAGTCCCACGGTCATGTGGAACCTGAAAGAACGTAAGTGTGTACCATATAATAAGTAGTGTTTTGTTTTGTTTTTCACTATAGGGCACAACTAGTTTCCATGGGTATTATCTATACCTGATTGCTGAGGAAAGGGATGCATTAATTGATCCTTAGCCTAAAGGTCTAATAGATCTGGGCTGGCAAGATGGCTCAGAGCCTGACTATTGAATTCAGTCAGGTCACCTCTGATCCTCTGAGTTCAATCCTAGATCTCCCACAGTAGTAGGGAATTGGCTCCTTCAAGTTATTGCTAGTTGTCCTCTCTATCTCTCTGTCTCTCTCTGTCTTTGTCTCTCTCTCTCTCTCTCTCACACACACACACACACACACACACAAACACACACACACTGAACATAAAAACAAAGAAAAAGGCTAAATAAATGGTTGTGCCTTTTTCAGTGATAGGTTCTTACAGTGGGGGAAGGCAAATGGCCCTTCTGGGGGAAAAGGCTAGTTGAGCAGATTGGGGGGAGGCATTTGAGAATTTGAGGGCATTTAGGCATTTAGAATTCTCTAGTCATTTCTTGAAACAAAGCCAGGGGAGCATTTCCTTGCCAAAGCACCCTGTCCCTGTGAATTATAGTTCAGAGGGGGAAAAAAAAAAAACAGGCTGGGCTGTGAAGGCAAACAGGAAATGTGGTATAAATTCCAGGCAAAAAAAACCTTTGGACTTTAGGAGGAGGTAGACAGTTCCTCGTGTTCTGAACACCCAGAATGAAAGAGATAAAGCGATGGGTGGCAGGGTACTATGCAAATCTTGCTGCTCCATCTGTATCCAGATGAGTCACAAGTTCAAGATTTTTTTAGCTCTAATCACACCAACAGAGAAGAATAATACACTTTGCAAATCAGTAGAGGACAGAGTTTATGCATCCACAGGAAAAGCCAAGCAAACCTTGTCAAGCTTTTCTCGTGATCCAGGATTCCTGCTGCTGGGGTAATTTTGATCATTATTAGCAGTTCTCACTTGTTCAAGAGTATTGCCTCTCTGAAAGGAGCAAAATGTCAAATAAAGTCAGATAAGACCTGAAGTAAGTTAAGATCTGAAACAAATCATTTTGTCACTTAACATTCAATAACCGTACATTTATAAATGTACTGTCAACACAAAAAAAGCACAGCTGTCACCTTAAAGGGGTTAAGAAAGAGTTTATGTTGGAGCAAGATATGTGTGCCTTTGGCCCAGGACCACAAACTGAGGCCACCCCAAATTACATGTTCTAATGAGGTATCAATTTCATCAAGTTTTTTTTTTTTTTTTTATAGAAACCAAACAAAAAGTCATAAAGCAAAACATTTTTTTTTTCAGTGGGTGAAAACATCGTGGGTAGGGGGATAACAGCAAAGGAGGAGTGCCTTTGTTACGGGCCTCAGAAGTTACAGAAATTTAGCTTTGTGGTTTGTGGAAGCTGGTGGATGTTAGGTCTCAAACTGAGGACAGAAGGCTAACTGAAGTGCCTATTGACATATCAAAGCAGATGCTGGCCAACGGTCCCAAGGTCACTTAGTATCTGTAGCTCCTCCCAGCACTTCTCACCTGTCCCACATTCAAAGCCTCTCTCTCCCTGCAGGAAGCTTTTACTCGCCTTTCCCCAGCTTCTCTTTCCTATTTCCATTTTGGCTTCACCACTCTATTGTCCTGAGTTACTTCTCATGGCTGGTGGAGCCTCTCTTGCTCTCTTTCTCCCCCTCCCTCCTCTCATGGTCTAGTTTAGTCTGCTGGCCACGTTCATCCTGGACTTTTCACTCTGCCTGCTTTCTCCCTTGAATCTATAATAAAAATCTCCTTCATACTATAGGTATAGCCATGTCTTCCTCCCTTTAGTTCATTCTTTTCCAGTGGTCTGTTAAGTAATACATTGCAGAAGGTTTCACTGTCAGGCACAGGGATGATACACAGAAATGGACAAGGAATGGCTAACCAGAGAGCTAAAGATAGCCTGCGATAGATAAATTAAAATCATTTCATGGTGGAGTGGAGTGTCACATGTCTTTAATTCCAGTACTTGGGAGGCAGAAGCAAGCAGATCTCTGTGAGTTCAAGGCCAGCCTGGTCTACAGCGTGAGTTCCAGGACAGCCAGAGCTACACAGAAAAACCCTGTCTCAGAAAAAAAAAAAAAAAAAAAACAGAACAACAAAATTAGGTTCTGGACACGCAACATTTCAAGTTCTCCACAATCACTGATGTTCTAATCAGTTGGCTTTGCAGAAGGGTCAGTAAAAGGTATGACTATTTTCCAAGAACTTTCACTTTGACCACACTAACCACACATCTCTATTTGCAGTGAGGAAGATGTAGCCTGTAGCAACCAAGTGGAAAGAAATATTGTAAATCACAGCACATCAAAGATGTCATGGTAAATCCAATCAAGATGCTACTTTATACTCAAAATTTACTTCCGTTTTCAGGGAAACTAACCAAATTTGAAATAAATTTGCAATGAGGCTTGCATGCAAGGTAAATATAATAAAAAAAATGTCCATGTAACTTGCCTCTGAACACATAGGTGGATCTCATTAGGCATTTGTTGATTTTCCTCACACTGATTATTCCTTCTTATCACCCATGAAGTACTCTGGTATAATGATACACTGGCTCAGGCATCTCTAACAAGAGAAAAAACAACCCAGAATAAAAATAATTATTCTCTAAGAATAACTCTGTGCACATCACCAACATTTATAAATTATTCCATTTTATTTTATATTTTGTGTGCATGAGTGTTTTGGCTGCATGCATGTAAGTGTACTACATATGTGTAGTGCCCACAGAGGCCAGAAGCAGGCATTGGATCCCTTGGAATTGGAGTTACAGGGGATTGTGAACTGCCACTTGGGTGCTGAGAACTGAACCACTGCCCTCTCTGCAAGAGCATGAAGGTCTCTTTTTTAAACTATTTTTTTTATTAATTACAATTTATTCATTTTGTATCCCAGATGTAGCCCCCTCCATTATCTCCTCCCAATCCCATCCTTTCTCCCTCTTCTCCTCCCATGCCCCTCCCCCAGTCCACAGATAGGAGAGGTCTTCCTCCCCTTCCCTCTGACCCTATCCTATCAGATCTCATCAGGACTGGCTGCATTGTCTTTCTCTGTGGCCTGGTAAGGCTGCTTCCCTCTCAGGGGGAAGTGATCAAAGAACTAGCCACTGAGTTCATGTCAGAGACAGCCCCAGTTCCCATTACTAAGGACCCACTTGGACACTGAGTGGCCATGGGCTACATTTGTATAGGGGTTCTAGGTTATCTCCACACATGTTCCTTGGTTGGAGTATCAGTCTCAGAAAAGACCCCTGGGCTCATGTTTTTTTGTTTGTTTGTTTTTGTTTTTAGTTCTGTTGCTCTCCTTGTGGAGGGGGCTTCTTTTATAAGATACCCTGCACTCTGCCCAAAGTTTGGCTATGAGTCTCAGGATCTCTTTTAATACCCTGCTGGGTAGAGTCTTTCAGAGGCCCTTTGTGGTTAGGCTCCTGTACTGTTCCCTGTTTTCTCCCTCTTCCAGTGTCCATTCTGTCTGCCTTTCTGAATGAGGATTGGTCATCTTATCCAGGGTCTTCCTTGCATAGATTCTTTAGGTGTACAGATTTTAGTATGCTTATCCTATATTATATTTCTAATATCCACTTATAAGTGAGTATATACCATGTGTGTCTTTCTGCTTCCGGGATACCTCACTCAGGATGATCTTTTCTAGTTCCCACCATTTGCCCGCAAATTTCATGATTTGCGGGAAGGTCTCTTAACCACTGAGCCATCTCTCCAGACCCACCACCAACTTTTTAAACTTCATACTGTAGCCATCTTTGAAGGAATCTCCATGTGTTTCATGAGCTCGCTCTTCTGAAAAAATCTAAACAACCTGACTGAGTTACTAGGAACTTCTTGTATTAAAGAGCCATTCTCTTATGGCACTGACCATAAACTCAGCTTATGAGTGACTGATTTTTCATTTTGTTGATACCCTTTGGAAGTGCAAAGGGGAAACCTAGATGTCTTGACTTTATACATGTGAAGAGAGTAAGTAAGAGATTTGCTATTGCTATACTAGGCACTTGGATGGTTTCCTGATTTGGCTGTTTGTTTGGCATTCATGTTGTTTTTCAATTCTTCTTAAGGGGATTCCCTGAGTCAAGTTCATCTGAAGAAGAGGAAAATCTGGATGATTATGAGTGAGTGTTGAAAGTCTTCTTTGTTCTTCTAAAACTAGGATTAGACATTTTTTACTTGATTCCTTGAAACATTAATAAATGGCTCAGACTTTCTCAGTAGGCTATATTTACATGGCTAAATTCATGTGAGGCTGTGAGCTGTTTTTCTAAATGGCAGACGGACATGAACTTGGTCAGTATCAATGAAGATCTTTTTCTCAGTCTGGACCATCTAAACCTGCTTCACATATTCATTAGATTTATCACATGCTCAGTATTTTCATGTCCTAGATAAATAAGGCAATGTTTCTGTTCATTAGTTACTTGCTGGATCCCTCTAATCAAGGTCATGTTTGAAAGCATTTATTTAGGCATTTGGTATGATGCACTAATTCCTCACAACATCATACTGAGCTACATAACAGTATTTACATTTATAGAGTCTAATTCACAGGATAACCTTACTATTTGGCATTCAGAATGGGTTCCCCGACAGAGACATAAGTTCCAATAGACATCTGGCATAAACTCATCTGTTATGGAAAATAAGAACAAGTAATCACCATAATTGTGTCTTTTGGTAGGCCTAAGGGTCATTAAGGTTTTTTTTGTTTTGTTTTGTTTTGTTTAATTCAGGGTTTTCTGTCATTCTATAAATATTGACATTATGGTCTCTTAGACTTAAATATTTGCGTTAAAGAAAAATTAGAATAACATAGCATATTGTATTTTATAGATAATCAATATTCAAAGGACTTTAGAAATCTTTAGAATTCATATGGTCACTATGAATTTTGCATACTATTAGTTCTTTTTTGAGTGAGTGCTCTTATTGATTTATTGGTTACATGTGAAGTGAAAGCTTTTACAATGGACCTGTATGTTTCCTCTTGTCCTTTTACCTACAATCTACCCAAGTTCTGGGCATAGCTGTCATACCTGTCACATTAGGGAAGATGTGTTATAGCCTCTATTCTTTTTTGTGGTACTATTTATTTTTCATATTGTAACATTCAGTTATAGTTCAATTTAGCTATCAACTTGATGGAAACTGAAAGTCATGTGAAAAGAGAGAACCTTAATTGATGAACTGTCTCCATCAGAGTGGCCTGTGGGCATGTCTGTGGGAAATTTTCTTGATTGATGATTGATAAGTGGAAGGATCCACTGTGGACAATGACACCCCTGGGCAAGTATTTCTGAATGCTACATAGAAAGAAAGCATCAAGACAGTAAGCAGCTTTCCTCTGTGATTTCTGCTTTTATTACTGTCTCCAGGAGGAGAGTAAATATTTAAATTGTCAAGGTTTAGAAACTATCATTAATACCTCAAGAGTTAATTAAATATTTGTAAGGGTAGGTTTAAAGGTGCTTCTAGGACAATGCAGCCACTTTTGATGAGAACTGATAGACTAAGATCAGAAAGAAGGAGAGGAGGACCTCCCCTATCAGTGGACTTGGGGAGTGGCATGCATGCAGAAAGGGGAGGGAGGGTGGGATCGGCAGGGGAGGAGGGAGGGGCTCATGGGGGGATACAAAATGAATAAAGTGTAATTAATAAAAAAAATAAAAGATTAAAAAAAAATAAAAAAAATTTATTAAAAAAAAAAAAAGAGCAGTCTTGTGATAGCTAATCTTGGTTGTCAACTTGACATACCTGGGAAGGGAGAGCCGCAAATTAAAAGAGTTTCCCTCCTGCTGTGGCTGTGAGACATTTTCTTAATTGCTACTTGAGGTGGAGGGCTAGGCCACTGTGGACTGTATACTCTCTAGGCAGATGGGCCTAAGTCATATAAGAAAGTTAGCTGAGCAAAGCAGCAGAAACTATCCCTTTAGCAGTGTTCTTCCACTGCTTTCTACTTCAAGTCTCAGCTTTGAGTTCCTGTATTGGTTTTCCTTGATGATGTGTAACGTGAAAGCTGAAATAAACCATTTCCTCCCCAGCTTGCTTCTGGTTATTGTGTTTATCACAACAACATAAAGTAACCTGAGGCAGCCTTCTTCCTAATTTTAGAGATAGAAAAGTCTATGATCAAAAAGGTGAAGAGGCTTGTTCAAATTCAAACAACTGCAGATGAGGTAGTTCTTTCTAGAACTTAGAGCTACTGTTACACCCAGTTCGCGAGCCCCTAAAAGATCTACAGGAATAGACTCCGTTGCAAAACACATGAGGGTCTTTTTATTGTAAATTACAAGCTGCAGCTTGGGCCCACAACACCCACCGCCTAAGCGGTGGTGGGAACTGAGCGCGCTTCGCCCAGGTTAGTTGGGTGATATATAGATTCTGGTCCCTCCCAGCATGCCCAAGGCAGGGACAATTCCTGCCTGGCAAGCATCTATTGGTCAAAATGCTACATTTTGAATTGATTGGCTATAGGAAGGTCCCTAGACCATAATGACCTGGTGTCCCTCCCTAGGGGTGGATGGGCCAGTTTCTTAGCAACTGTTATCTCTAGTGGGTGGGGAAAGAATGCATTAAGGCTGTCCTTCCCCTCAAGGAATTACTAGACTTCTCCACCCACATAGTTAAGGCCTTAATTAATAATAGCTGCTAATTTTTAATCTTTTTGGTCTCTCACTTCAAACTGGCTGGATGGTCTAAGAATCTTTCCATTTTATTGATTTGTGCAGCTGCTATTATTCCCTTCCTCCATTAATACAGAAACCAGTTCCTGGGAAGACACCTGTCTTGCTCTTTTCCCACAAGCCACCTTGTGGGAAACGGCCACCTTCGCTCTTCTTTCTGCACGTCTTTTTCTTCAGGTGTTATCTTCTAGTCAGTTCCTCCTGATTCTCCAAAACCCATTCCCTATTGCACCTCATACCCTACTCATTCCCATATGTGACATTTTAGCCCAAGCCAGAGGGTCACAGACACAGCTAACCTCAAACGAGACACAAATTTTTGTTGTGCTTCACATAAAAAGTAAGACATGATGATTTTGGCTCATTAATTGAAAAAAAAAAAAAAAAAAAAAAAAAACCTCAAAGGTTATTTAAAAAAAAAAAGAAAAATAATTCTAGTTAGCTTTCCCACATATCTGCCTCCTGTCTGGATATCATCTTAGATATTTATCTCTTCCTTTTCTGAAGAAAAAATAAATTAAAAAGCATTTGCTTTGAAAGTAGTTGATACAAAATGTGCTTCTATCGAGTTATTAAAATAAAGTAATGGGTTGAAAGACAAGAGTATTTATCTCTGGCCACCCTGACTTTTCCATTGGAACCATCATTGGTCTAGTCTCTGATCCTTGTTCAAAACACTGAAATGTAAACTAACTTACAAGTCATCTTGAAGGATTCTATAAGCCTATTCATAACTTGATATTATGTAGGCCTTACCCCACAAGTAAAAGTGGTTGACAGAGACTGAGAATCTGTGTTTTGAAAATACCCTCCGGTAATGCTATGCAATAATTAAGTTTGAAAATCCATTATTTAGGCTGATGCCTAACTTTACAGACTCAAAAGTTGAGGGAGACGAGTATGACTTAAATATTAATTCTAAAAGCCAGAATTCTTTTGCAGCTGGTTTGCTGGGAATATGTCCAGGTCACAATCTGAGCAGTTACTGAGACAAAAGGTAAATAATACTATTGTCTTTACCTCTACTCACCCCAAAGAAACTGTGTGTGTGTGTGTGTGTGTGTGTGTGCGTGTGTTTGCATGTTAAGCATGCTTCCTACCACTAGGCTCCACCTCCAGCCCAAGAATATCTGTTTCTGGCTGGTCCCAGGATGAAAGTATTTCTCCGAGAGTCATTTTTGCTAATGTTTCAACTCATCATGACATTAGTTGTTCAGCCTTTGAGCTACAAGCAACTTCTGTAGCTTTATCTATTGCTATATAATGAAGCACCTCAAGCTGTAGGTGGCATTCTAGTTATTGAGTGACTTGCTGTTCATTTGCCGTGTATTTAATAACCTTTTCTTTAAAAATAAACAAACCACCCTTAAACTTAGGGGCTTGAAACAAAAGTTTGGATTTCTCATGGTTCTGTGTGTCAGCTGGTTGAGTTGAATGTTTTGCTGATAGATGTCTGAGAGTAGGTAGGTGAGACAGCCAACTGGGATGCCATACTTCTTTCTTTTACAGCTTCTCCAAGTGTCTGGTTTTGGTCCTCTTCATAGAATAGAATATCTTCAAAGAGGACATTTTCAGCAGTGCAAGTGTTTAGGGACTCTCTGCTTTGGCAGCATTAACCCAGTCACATGACCGGGTTGTATACAAGTTGTTGTATCCATAGTTTACTGTGCTTTCTCTAAATCTGGCTCTGGCTAGAATTGGCATAATTCCTTGAGAAAGACAAATGGAGGGTACAACTTTAACAAAGTATTTATTCTTCATTGCTAACTTTCTCAAACATTTTCAGAATATGATATAGTGATTATACATGTATATGTATATATATTATATTCAAATCTTATTTCTCAAATAAGAAACAAGAAAACATTAAACTTTTATAAATATAAAAGAGGAAAAAATTAGAGACTTGCAAATTATATAGAAAAGAAGTGTTCACACAGGATGGGTCTATAAAGATATTGACATGGATGAGGGTAAAAGTCAATGGTAAAGCTCCGGCTCCCATCCCCAGTACCAAGAAAGAAAAAAAACAGAAGGAAGGGAGGGAAGGAAAGAGGCAAGGAACTGAATGAGAAAAGGAAGAAAGCTAGGAAGCAGGGCCCTTCTGTCCCAACTGTTGGATAACCTGTCTTTTTTTTTTTTTTGATGACTTTTAAAGTATATCTAAAAATGTTTTCTGCTTACTGTCTATATAAAAAAATCATTTTAAAAAACAATAAAAAGTATTTCTCCTTTTCAGGGAAAAGAAGGTGCATTTATGGTTAGAAATTCCAGCCAGATGGGAATGTACACGGTGTCCTTATTTAGTAAGGCTGTGAAGTAAGTACAATGTATATTTATATCCTTTATCTTTTTGTGACTGTTGTTTGAAAATGATGGTCACTTAGTCATATTTTGGGATAAGACACCACTCTTGAACTCTAGAATTTGGGGTAAAGTATTTGTGTTTAATATAGAATTTGGGGTAAAAGTATTTGTGTTTAATACGGCCATTACCTATTGCCTTCCCACCCTCTTCTTTCAAAAAACTATGCTCTGAGTGATCCTTTCCTGTCTACTCCAGACAACTGCAGGAGTGCTGTGAGCACCACATACCTCCATAAATATTGATTGAAACAGCATCCCAAATCCATTGGAGTCAGGCCTGAGCCTAGAAGGAGAACAACAACAACAAAAAAAAATAGCTATAGCAATTCTAAACTCTCAGCCTAACTGCCTGCTGAGCTGGGAAACTTGTCCCAGTGCCCAGCTTTCAGTGAGCCTTTCTGGTGGGGCTGAATCAAGGTAGCTGTATTCCGTGAGTAGTGTCCATCTGTCTGCTGGCTTTTGCAGGTGACAATTCTGATTCAAAGTCAAACTTCTTTTTCCATTTCAAATCTTTATTACATTGAGCAAGTTTCTTAACCTGCTCTGGGCCTGAACTTTCTCATTTGAAAGGGATACATACTAATGATTTTTTAAAGAAAAATTTATTTCACATGCATTGCTGTTTGCCTGCACGTATGTCTGTGTGATGGTGTTGGATCTTCTGGAATTGGAATTATAGACAGTTGTGAACTGCCATGTAGGTGCTGGGAATTGAATCCAGGTTCTCTGGAAGAGCAGCCATGCTCTTAACCACTGAGCCATCTCTCCAGCTCCATAATAATGATTTTTAATGCACAGAAAGGAACAAGGAGTTGTTAAATAAAACAGCAATAGTTACTGCAAATTAGGTCTGTGACCAATTACACATGATTAAAATCACTTCCCGCGTTCGCATCAGTAATATTTGTTCAAAGATTGTGTGTTCATTTAACAAAAAGCCACAGTATTTAAATTCACCAACTTAACAAATACTTTGAGCTGGCCAAGTATGAGCTAAAAGCCTTAGTTAAAGCGAAACAATTTCGTATTACTTAGATTCCATAGTTTAATAAATTCAGATTACCATGCAAGGGCTTGTGTTATAAGTATTAGGCACTTGGATGTGTTTTGTCTAATGTTTTAATAATGCTAATGGATAAATATGGGCTTGCCTTTTTTAAAAAATATATTTTTATGTTCTATGAATGATATCATTTAATACACATATTATTAGTCTACTGGCTGGTACACGGAAACACCAAATGAGGGAACAGTTATTGCTAACGGTGTTGTGGGTAAGAAAGAGTAGTTCAGCCCACTCTTGTATGCCTTACATTTGGGTGTTTAAGACTTCTCAGCATCATCTCTTCAAAGTCAACAACAGCAGGAGCCCTCTCCAGAAGTTGATTTTCTGGAGACAGGCCCTCACTATGTAGCTTCCAACTCTTGAGCCTCTCACATCTGTGTTCCCAGTGCTGGGATTATAAGCATGCAGCTTCCACAGTTTTATAAGTCACTTTCCTGTGGGCTAGAACCTCTTTTATTCCTTGTAAAGCCCCTCCAGAATAAATAGGAAAACTTTTTCTTTGTACTTTTTACAGATAAGGAGATTTGGGTTCAAAGAGAACTCTTTTTTTTTAAATTAATTATACTTTATTCAATTTGTATCACCCATAAGCCCCTCCCTCCTCCCCTCCCAATCCCACCCTCCCTCCCCTTTCTGCATGTATGCCACTCCCCAAGTCCACTGATAGGGGAGGTTCTCTTCTTTCTGATCTTAGTCTATCAGTTCTCATCAAAAGTGGCTGCATTGTCCTCTTCTGTGGCCTGGTAAGGCTGCTCCCCCCTCAGGGGGAAGTGATCAACGAGCAGGCTAATCAGATTATGTCAAGGGAGTCCCTCTTCCCATTACTATGTAACCCACTTGGACACTGAACTGCCATGGGCTACATCTGTGCAGGGGTTCCAGGTCATCTCCACGAATAGTCCTTGGTTGGAGTATGAGCCTCTGGGAAGTTCCCTGTGTTCAAATTATCTTGTTCTGTTGCTCTCCTTGTGGAGTTCCCTTCCCCTCCAGCTCTTACTATTTCCCACTTCTTACATAAAATTCCATTCACTCTGCCCATCAGTTGGCCATCAGGCTCAGCATCTGCTTTGACAGTCTATACTGCAGAAGCTTTCAGAGGCCCTCTGTGGCAGGTTTCAAGGTTGTTTCCTGTTTTCTTCTGGCTTTCAGAGGCCCTCTGTAGCAGGTTCCGAGGTTGTTTCCTATTTTCTTTTTCTTCTGTTGTCCATCCTCTTTGCCTTTCAGGATGGGGATTGAACATTTTAGTTAGGGTCCTCTCTTTTGCTTAGTTTGTTTAGATGTACAGATTTTAGTGGGTTTATTCTATGTTGTATGTTTATATGAGTGAGTATATACCATGCGTGTCTTTTTGCTTCTGGGACAACTCACTCAGGATGATCTTTTCCAGGTCCCACCATTTACCTGCAAATTTCATGATTTCCTTATTTTTCATTGCTGAGTAATACTCCATTGTATAGATGTACCACAGTTTCTGCATCCATTCTTCAGTTGAGGGGCATCTGGGTTGTTTCCAGCTTCTGGCTATTACAAATAAAGCTGCTACAAACATGGTTGAGCAAATGTCCTTTTTGTGTACTTGAGCCTCTTTTGGGTATATGCCTAGGAGTGGTATGGCTGGATCTTGAGGAAGCGCTATTCCTAGTTGTCTGAGAAAGCGCCAGATTGATTTCCAGAGTGGTTGTACCAGTTTACATTCCCACCAGCAGTGGAGGAGGGTTCCCCTTTCTCCACAACCTCTCCAGCATGTGTTGTCCCTTGAGTTTTTCATCTTGGCCATTCTGATGGGTGTAAGGTGAAATCTTCGGGTTGTTTTGATTTGCATTTCCCTAATGGCTAATGAGGTTGAGCATTTCTGTAAGTGCTTCTCTGCCATTCGATATTCCTCTGCAGAGAATTCTCTCTTTAGCTCTGTTCACCATTTTTTTAGTAGATTACTTGGTTTATTGCTTTTCAGCTTGTTTAGTTCTTTATATATATTAGATATGAGTCCTCTGTCAGATAAAGGGTTGGTGATGATTCTTTCCCAAACTGTAGGCAGTCGCTTTGCTTTGATGACGGTGTCCTTTGCTTTACAGAAGCTTTTCAATTTCATGAGGTCCCATTTATTGATTGTTGCTCTTAGAGCCTGTGCTGTTGGTGTTCTGTTCAGGAAGTTTTCTCCTGTACCAATGAGTTCTAGGGTATTCCCCACTTTTTTTTCTAGCCAATTTAATGTGTCTGGTTTTATGTTGAGGTCTTTGATCCACTTGGACTTCAGTTTTGTGCAGGGTGATAAGTATGGAACTATTTTCATTTTTTTACATGTAGACATCCAGTTGGACCAGCACCATTTGTTGAAGATGCTATCTTTTTTCCATTGTATGGTTTTGGCATCTTTGTCAAAAATCAGGTGTCTGTAAGTGTGTGGGTTTATTTCTGGGTCTTCTGTTCGATTCCATTGATCCACCATTCTGTTTCTATGCCAGTACCATGCAGTTTTTATAACTGTTGCTCTATAGTACAGCTTGAGATCAGGGATGGAGATACCTCCAGAAGATCTTTTATTGTAGAGGATTGTTTTAGCAATTCTCGGTTTCTTGTTATTCCATACGAAGTTGAGAATTTTTCTTTCCAGGGCTGTAAAGAATTGTGTTGGCAATTTGATGGGAATTGCATTAAATCTGTAGAATGCTTTTGGTAAGATGGCCATTTTTACTATGTTAATCCTGCCAAGCCATGAGCATGGGAGATCTTTCCATCTTCTCATATCTTCCTCTAATTCTTTCTTCAGAGACTTGAAATTTTTTTCATACAAGTCTTTGACTTGCTTGGTTAGGGTTACACCAAGGTACTTTATGTCATTTATGGCTATTGTGAATGGTGTTGTTTCTCTAATTTCTTTCTCAGCCTTTTTGTCTTTTGTATACAGGAGTGCTACTGATTTTTTTGAGTTAATTTTGTATCCGGCCACTTTGCTGAAGGTGTTTATCAGCTGTAGGAGTTCCCTGGTAGAGTTTTTGGGGTCACTCATGTATACTATCATATCATCTGCAAATAGTGATAATTTGACTTCTTTCTTTCCCATCTGTATCCCCTTGATCTCCTTCAACTGTCTTATTGCTCTAGCAAGGACTTCCAGCATTACGTTGAAGAGATATGGAGAGAGTGGGCAGCCTTGTCTTGTCCCTGATTTCAGTGGTATTGCTTTAAGTTTCTCTCCGTTCAGTTTGATGTTGGCTATAGGCTTGCTGTATATCGCCTTTACTATGTTTAGATATGTGCCTTGTATCCCTGATCTCTCCAGTACTTTAAACATGAATGGATGTTGGATTTTGTCAAATGCTTTTTCAGCATCTAGGGAGATTATCATGTGGTTTTTTTCTTTCAGTTTGTTAATATGGTGGATCACATTGATGGATTTCCGTATATTGAACCACCCCTGCATACCTGGGATGAAGCCTACTTGGTCATAGTGGATAATATCTTTGATGTGTTCTTGGATTCGGTTTGCAAGTATTTTGTTAAGTATTTTTGCATCAATGTTCATAAGGGAGATTGTCCTGAAATTCTCTTTCTTTATTGAGTCTTTGTGAGGTTTAGATACCAAGGTGATTGTGGCTTCATAGAATGAGTTTGGTAGTGTTCCTTCTGTTTCTATTTTGTGGAATAGTTTGAAGAGAATTGGAGTTAGCTCTTCTTTGAAGGTCTGGTAGAATTCTGTGCTGAAGCCATCTGGTCCTGGGCTTTTTTTGGATGGGAGACTTTTGATGACTGCTTCTATTTCTTTGGGGGATATAGGACTATTTAATTGATTTACCTGGTCCTGATTCAGCTTTGGTAAGTCAAATCGATCAAGAAAATTGTCCATTACATTTAGATTTTCAAATTTTGTTGAGTATAGACTTTTGAAGTAAGTCCTAATGGTTGTTTGGATTTCCTCGGTGTCTGTAGTTATGTCCCCCTTTTCATTTCTGATTTTGTTGATTTGGGAGGTGTCTCTCTGTCTTTTGTTAACTTGGCTAAGGGTTTGTCGATCTTGTTGATTTTCTCAAAGAACCAGTTCTTGGTTTCATTGATTCTTTGAATTGTTTTATTTGTTTATAATTGATTGATTTCAGCCCTGAGTTTGATTATTTCCAGCTGTCTACTCCTTTTTAGTGTGTCTGCTTCTTCTTTTTGTAGGGTTTTTAAGTGGGCCATTAAGTTGCTTGAATGAGCTGTCTCGAATTTCTTCTTGAAGGCACTTAGTGCTATGAACTTTCCTCTTAGCACTGCTTTCATTGTGTCCCACAAGTTTGGGTATGTTGTGTCTTCATTTTCATTGAGTTCTAGAAAGGCTTTAATTTCTTTCTTTATTTCTTCCCTGACCCAGCTGTCATTTAGTAACAAGTTGTTCAGTTTCCATGTGTGTGTAGGCTTTTTGCCATTTCTGTTGTTGTTGAAGTCCAGCTTTATTCCATGGTGATCAGACAGGATACAAGGGATTATTTCAGTCTTCTTGTATCTGTTGAGGCTTACTTTGTGACCAACTATATGGTCTATTTTGGAGAAGGTTCCATGAGGTGCTGAGAAGAAGGAATATTCTTTTGTGTTTGGGTGTAAAGTTCTGTAAATGTCTGTGAGGTCCATTTGATTCATGACCTCTGTCAGAGATATTGTTTCTTTGTTTAATTTCTGTTTTGTTGACCTGTCCTTTGTTGAGAGTGAAGTGTTGAAGTCTCCCTCTATTAATGTGTGGGGATCTATATGTGGTTTAAATTTTATCAATGTTTCTTTTACAAATGTGGGTGCTCTTGTATTTGGGGCATAGATGTTCAGGATTGTGATGTCTTCCTGGTTGAATTTTCCCTTGATGTGTATGAAGTGTCCTTCCTCATTTCTTTTTATTAATTTTGGTTGAAAGTCTATTTTATCAGATATTAGAATGGCTACTCCTGCTTGTTTCTTGGGTCCATTTGCTTGGAAAGTCGTATTCCAACCTTTTACCCTCAGGTAATGTCTATCTTTGTGCCTTAGGTGTGTTTCTTGTATGGAACAGATTGCTGGGTTTTGTTTACGTATCCATTCTGTTAATCTGTGTCTTTTTACTGGAGAGTTGAGTCCATTGATGTTGAGAGAGATTAATGACCAGTGGCTGTTAGATCCTTTGATTTTGATGTTGGCTGTGTTCATAAGGTTGTGTGCTTGGTTGCTTTTTGTTTTGCTGTAGTAACATTAATTATTTCCCGTGTTTTCTTGACAGAAGCTAATTTTCTTGGGTTGTATTTTCCCTTCCAGTGTCTTCTGTAATGCTGGATTTGTGTGTAGGTATTGTTGAAATTTGTTTTTGTCATTGAATATCTTGTTTTCTCCGTCTATGAGGACTGAGAGTTTTGCAGGGTATAGTAGCCTGGGTTGACATCTGTGTTCTCTTAGGGTCTGCATGATATCTGTCCAGGCCCTTCTGGCTTTCATAGTTTCTGTTGAAAAGTCAGGTGTGATTCTAATGGGTTTGCCGTTATATGTTACTTGGCCTTTTTCCCTTGCAGCTTTTAGTATTTTTTCTTTGTTCTGTATACTTACTGTTTTGATTATTATGTGGCGGGAGGATTTTCTTTTCTGGTCAAATTTGTTGGGTGTTCTGTAGGCCTCATGTATCCTTATTGGCTTCTCCTTTAACTTGGGAAAATTTTCTTCGATGATTTTGTTGAAAATATTTTTTGAGCCTTGGAGAAGGGAGTCTTCTTTTTCCTCTATTCCTATTATTCTTAGGTTTTGTCCTTTCATATTGTCTTAGATTTCTTGGACGGTCTGTGTCAGGAATTTTTTGGATTTAACATTTTCTTTGACAGATACATCGATTTCTTCCATTGTATCTTCTACACCTGAGTTCTTTCTTCCATTTCTTGTATTCTGTTGGTTATGCTTACTTCTGTAGTTCCTGTTTTCTTCCCTAAATTCTTCCTCTCCATTATTTCCTCCATTTGTGTTTTCTTTAATTTTTCTAGTTCTATCTTCAGGTCTTGAGTTGTTTTGTTTACTTCCTTCACCTGTCTGCTTGTATTTTCCTCTTTTTCTTTTAGTACCTTCAACTCTGTCTCTTTTATTTCTTTCAGTGATTTAATTATTTCTTCTCTGAAGGCCACAAGCTGTTTGGCTGCATCTTCCCGTATTTCTTCACGGATGGCCCTAATCTGCTTGTCTTTATCTTCCTCCATTTCTTTACAGATAGCCATGATCTGTTTGGTTTTATCTTCCTCTAATTCTTTATATATTTTATTTGTTTCCTCTATTATCCTCTTCATCAACATAGATGTAAGGTCATCTTCTTGATTTTCTATTATGCTGCATTGTTCAGGGCTGTTCGCCCCTGGACGGCTGGGTTCTGGAGATGCCATATTGCTCTGTCTTTTGTTGGTTGAGCTTTTACGCTGACCTCTACCCATTGGGCTGATTTAGGTGTTGGCTGTTAGTTTCTGTGCTTCCTGGAGTCCTGAGGTAGGGAGTATCCCCTTGGCCGGAAGATGATTTTTCCTGAAGGAGTCCTTCTCTGCTTTTTGGTTATGGTCACTGTATGGCCAGTGTTTCTCAGGAGTTGCCACTGCTCACCTCAGGTTTATAGCCCTGAGTAGTAGCTGTGGTCTGTTAGGCAGGGGGGCATCTCCTCTTACCCATAGAAGTTCTCAAGACAGCTGCCCCACTGCTGGGTTTCTTGTTATAAATTTAGTGTGCTGCTGCTCACTAAATTTCCATGTACAGTCCTCTTGAAGAAACTGCTGATTCCCTAGCTGTGGGGTTTTCTCCCAACAGGGAAACTCAGTCTGTTATCCTGGGGCGCACAGTTTCTGTCCGGGAAAGTGGGAGGTGCACTCAGCAAGTCTCTGGGCCAGAGGCTGATTGCTCCGCTCTGGACCTGGAGAATGTGCACCTAGGTTGAGTTGACACCTGGGGGCACTGCTCTGGTCTGGAGGCTGGGTGCCTCACTCTGAACCAGAAACTGTGTGTCTCTGTCTGGGATGGCGGCTGCAGGCACTGCTCTGGTCCAGACGCTGTGGATGCAGCCCTCTTGAAGGACCAGGGATTCCCACAGTTTTGACAGTCTAGCTAGGGTTAACTGGTTGATCCTTGGCACAGTGTCTGAGGGCTGTTGTTATGGCTCTCTGGCTTTTGTAGGTCTGAGGATGCAGCTGTGTGTCCCAGTGCCCTAGGGGAACTCAATAATGGGGGCAGAGCACAGCGCTTCTGCCTGCACTAGAGTCTGCATGAGTCCAGGAAGTGTTTTGGTGCTGGGTGTCCTAAGCGTTAGCGCTGCTGACCCCCTCTGCTGGGGGTTTCCTCCTGCCAGAGACACGCAGTCTGGTGCCCTGGTGCTCTGGTGCCCACAGTTCTATCTGAGGTAGCGAATCAGGCGCACAGGCAGGGCTCCGTGCAGGCGCCTGTGTCCCGGCTCGGGGTCCGGGCTGGCTCTTGGGGCACCCGCGGAACCCGAGTCTTTTCCAGGGGATGTCTGGGTAACCTGAGGTCGGTCCCAATTTTTTCCTGCTCCGTGGGGTTATCTCTCGACTGGGAAATCCAGTCTATGGTGTTGTGGGCCCACAGTTCAGTCTGGGACCGTGACCAGATCATGCTGGGGTGTAGCTCTGGGCTGGCGACCAAGCGCCTGGCGGAACCGGGATCTCTTCCGCGGTTTAGCCAGGTGAGTTAAAGCTGATCGAATCCCCCACCATGGGGTATCCTCTCACCTGGGAAACACAACCACTTGTGTTTTATGGCCGAGAGTTCTGATTGCTGGTCACTGTGCCAATCCTGCTGTGCTGCTCCTCAGAATGAGAGTCCTCCCAGCCCCCCCATCTTGCCCTGCCTCCCAAAGAGAACTCTTAATAACCAGCCCATGAGGCTGACAAAGTGACCAATCTGAAACTAGGCCACTAACAACCAAATAACCAATTTTTATTTCTTTTTTTATTTATTTTTATTATTTTAATTTTAATTTTATTTTTATTAGTTACAGTTTATTCACTTTGTATCCCAGCTGTAGCCCACCCACCCCTCCCAATCCCACCCTCACTCCTTCCTTTTTTATTGTTTTTTTAATTTTTATTTTTTATATTAATTACAGTTTATTCACTTTGCATCACAGCTATAGTCCCCTCTTCCCTATGCTCCCAATCCCACCCTCCCTCCCTCATCTCCCTGCCCCTCTCTAAATCCACTGATAGGGGAGATCCTCCTCCCCTTCCATCTGACCCTGGCTTATCAGGACTCATCAGAAGTGGCTGCATTGTCCTCCTCTGTGGCCTGCCAAGGCTGTTCCTCCATACTTGTGTGTCTGTGAAACCCTCATTGTTTTGGGAATGGGGGCTAGACTGACACTTAATTGATTTGGACCATTTGAGAGAAATATTTCTGAACAACTAGATTGAATGACTTTTGTAGACATGTGCCCCAACCCACAGAGCACACATATGTATTTGTAATAGTTAGATGATTAAAGTATTTTATTTTGAGATTTCTTCTACCTACCTCCAACTTGAAATAACAGGGTGTATCTTGAATGACAATTTGTCATTTGCCAATACTGTAATTCATGTCTCCAATAAACACAAATACCAGATTTTACATGGTCATTGGCTGAAACAAATCCAATAATTAGATAACATTAGCTGTGGTCCTCTGGATAGAGCCAAATGTAATGTCAGATGTTCTCATCTTTGAACTTCGCCACCCCAGATTCATTCTTAAGCTTATTCAGTTCAAAAATAGAATTAAATGAAAGCAATATCCTGTTTAAGAGGTTTTTGAGGTTATAATTTAATGCATTTCTCCCTGCTCTACCTCCCTCCAAGCACTCTCACATACTGATCCCTGATCGCCTTCAAATTCATAACCTCTTTTTTCAACAATTGTTATTGCATGTACATATATATTCCTAAATACAACCTGTTGAGTCCATATCTTAGTTAGAGTTTCTGTTGTTACAACAAAACACCGTGGCCAAAAAGCAAGTTGAGGAGAAAAGGGTTTATTTGGTTTATACTTCCAGATTATAATACATCATTGGAGAAAGTCAAAACAGGAACTCAAGCAGGGCAGGAACCTGGAGGCAGGAGCTGATGCAGAAGCCATGGAGGGGTGCTGCTTACTGGCTTGTTCCTCTTGCCTTGCTCAGTCTGCTTTCTCATAGTGACCAGGACCACCAGCTGAAGGATAGCACCACTAACCATGGGCTGCTACCCCCATTGATCACTAATTGAGAAAATGACTTACAGTGAGATCTCATGGAGTCATTTCCTCAACTAAGGCTCTGTCTTCTCTGATGACTCTAGTTTGTGTCAAGTTGACACAAAAACCTGCCAATACAGCGAATATAACGTTACTTGTGTGCATATCTCTGGGGCCAACCATTTGGCATGGATCAACCAATTGGTGTGCTCTTCCCTGGGGAAGTCCATGTTTCCTGCTTCCAGCCGTCCTCAGTTGACTGGATTTGAGGCCTCATGGACTTTTTCACTCTACTTTGGCATGTTTACCAGTGTCATTCTTGTTCAGCACACATTTGGGCAGTCATTTTGGTTAGATTTTGTGGGTGTAGCTTCTGATATTACTAGGAGATACAATCTTACAGGAAATTCACTGATCCTCCGCCTTTTGCAATCTTTCCACACCCTCCTCCACTATATTACCTGAGCCTTACCTTAGGTGCAGTAGTTTTTATAGCTATATCCGTTGGAACTGGGAAGCAAAACACTTTATGAAACATTATCAGCTCACACTGACACCAACAGTAGATCAGCCATTTGCAACATGGGTTTCTCTGTATACCCTTTCTTCTCCTTTTTTTTTTATTTGATAATTTTAACTTACTTAGTATTATAACCAGAACAATTGATTAACGGGAGTTGGTAGCCAGTGAGTGGTAGAACTTGACTATAAAATCTAAGACAGGCATATTATTTCTGATTAACCTGACTCATTGTGCATGGACTCGTTACAATATTCTAGAACTGGAGGAAAAGAAGAAATTTTTGTTTTGGTTTGGTTTTATTTTAATTAATTAAATAACATCCCAACTGCCATTTCTCCTCCCTACTCTCCTCCCAGTCCTTCCCCTCCCCTCTCCTCCTCCATCCAGAGCCAGTCTTCCTCCCTTTCTCTTCAGAAAAAGGGAGGCCTCCCGGACCTTGGTGTATCAAGTTACAGTAAGACTAGGAGCATCTTCTCCTATTGAGGTTAGACTAAGCAGTAGGGGAAAAGGTCCCAAAGGCAGGCAACAGAGTCAGAGACAGGTCCTGCTCCCACTTTTAGGACTCCCACATGAAAATCAAGCTGCACAACTGTTATACATGTGCAGAAACATGTATGACATGTGCAGAAACAAAAAAAAAAAGAAGGTGCTTCTCCAACAAACAAACAAATAAAAAACAAATCCAAGTAATAGGAAACTTCTCAGGATGAAAAGAAGCTAGTGGCTCACTCCTTCTCACACATTTGTTTTGTTTGTTTTTCGAGGCAGGGTTTCTCTGTGTTGTCCTGGCTGTTCCGGAACTTGCTTTATAAACCAGGCTGGCTGCAAACACAAAGATCCTCCTGCCTCTGCCCCCAAGTGTTGGGATTAAAGGTGTGCACCAACACTGCCTGGCCCAAAAGAAAATGTTTTATGTGGAAAATATGTGTAGTGCAGTTATTAGATCATAACATGGTCCGGCACAGAACAAATACCGGCTAAACTGATGGTAACAAGTAGCATTGTCGCTGCTGGGAAAGAGGAGTTCTATGTGCCACCATGCTTTTCTGCCTGCATGCCTTACTCCCAAAGGAACTCTAGATTGAGACTATAGGCAACCTAATCATCTTTGCCCACACAGTTTTTTTTCTCTATTATTATCTTAAAAGAGAACTTATGCTCTTACATGATCCTAAAGAACTTAAAAGTTCTTAGCCAAACGCTGATACTATAGATTCATTTTTATACTTTCTAAGGGAATAACAGTACATGAAATTATTTTTTCCAAAAAATATTATTACTATTATTTATTAACTAAGCGGGGGGGGTACTCATGCGTGAAGGTCAGAGGACAATTTATGGAAATAAGCTCTCTCTTTCCAGCATGAGATCATAGGACTTGAACTCAGGTTGTCATGGTTGGCTGCAGGAACCTCTACTGGCTGAGCCATGTTGCTAGCACCTAAAGTTAAAATTTCACTGAACATGGATTTTGTATATGCACAAATGGCACACTGAGTTTAGAGACGACCCATCTTCCATGATTACTGATTGTCATAGATACTATCAGAGAAATACCAGATGTCAAGTCTGAGTAACTATCCCTGTCTTTCTACTCCCAAATTTGAAATAGATTCAAAACTCATTATTTCATCAAGATTTTTTTTGTTTGTTAAAAACATTCTAACATTGCTTTTCTTCCTTACTAGTGATAAAAAAGGAACTGTCAAACATTACCACGTGCATACCAATGCTGAAAATAAATTATACCTGGCCGAAAACTACTGCTTTGATTCCATTCCAAAGCTCATTCACTATCACCAACACAATTCAGCAGGTAACTTATTTCAGTTGTTACTTTTATCGATACTCGCATATAAATGTCAATTTTCTTGGATACCACTGATCCTCTTGTATTGTTTTGTTTAGTTTTGTTTTGGTTTTTTGAGACAGAGTTTCTCTGTGTAGCTCTGGCTGTCCTGAACTCCCTGTGTAGATCAGGCTGACCTTGAGCTCACAGAGATCAGCCTGCCTCTGCCTCCCCAAGTGCTGGGATTTAAGGCATGCACAACCACTCCTGGCTCCTCTTAATATTCTTGATTACTAGAATACCAAGAAATGAGGGGGGAAATGCTATCAATATCTTTGTTGTGATTTGTAGGTCACATCTCCCAAATACAACACAATACACTCCATAAAACCAGAAGGGATGAAGCTGAATAATTTGAGTGACTTAAAAAAAAAATTCTTGGTTTTTAATTATGTGCATATGTGTGTCTTGTGTATATGAGTACAGGCCAGAAGACAGCATCAGATCCCCTAGAGTTGCAGTTACAGATGGTTGAGAGCCTCCTGATGTGGGAGCTGAGAACCAAACTCAGGTCCCCAGAAAGAGCAGTTACAGTGCTCTTAACCACTGAACGATCTGATCTCTCCAGGTCTAAAAGAAATTTTTTACAATAAAACTTTATTTCTATTTTTTCCTTGCACATAAAAGCAAGTTGATTATAAAATTTAAATATTAAAGAAATGTACATCATTGTATTGTAACCTCTCAGCACAGGACAGTCTGTATATGGACACTAATATTTGCTAGGTAAAATGTACATATTCATAAGCATTACATTTTACAGAGCTAAGGTCATTATCCTCATATTATTTCATTTGTTTTCTTTATTAACCCTGTCTCAGAGGACTTTCCATGCAAATATTCATGGCTTGCTTTCTTCTCTCTAGCTGCTATGTGGAATTCTATTGTAGTTTGCAGTAGCAATGGAGCATGTGTGATATTTTGACATTTTAATGGATATGTTATTGCACAGCGCTACAAGAGTAGCTCTGTACATTTGTTGGATTGGTTCTATTGCTAGTTTCCAAGACAAAGGCTATGAGCATTCAAAAACGAGAAGTTGCGGAAGTGTATAATCCTAGTAGTAACAATTTCTTTCATATTCAGCAGGAGATACTGTTTTTCTCTTAAAATATTGCTTAAGTGATGAGTGTCTCTATTTTCTATAATAGCACCTCATGGAGGGGAATAGTATATGTTGTGTACATGTTTGTGTTTATGTGAATGTACATATGTGCATATGTGTGTAAAGGCTTGGAATATGTGGTAGGTTGGGTTTTTTTTTTAACTTTTTGTTGATTCTTTGCGAATTTTACATCATGTGCCTCAATCCCACTCTCGTCTTTCTGCCCCTTCATATCTACCCTCCACCCTTTCAACATCCCCTCCCCACCAAACAAACAAACAAACAAGCAAACAAAAATCAAATCATGGGAGCTGCATGTGTGTCACAATGTGTCCCATAGTATACCCTTTTGTCCACACATATTTATTTGCAAATGTTCTTTACATTGAGTCATTGGTCTGGTCGAAGGTTTCTGACTTCTGCTACACTAACAATACTGGACTCTCACCAGGACTTCTCTGGGACATCCTGTTGTTGTCCTGCGTCACAGAGATAGTGCGGATTTTAGATCTGGCCCCCTCATGCCCTCTCAAGCTTCATAGATGGGGTAGATGTTGGGGTGCGCCAACTCAAATATCTGGGTCTGGGCCCGAGTGGTGGCTGAGTTGGTCAGCCTGCCAACTCTCTGGAACCCACATCACCAGGGCAAGCTCTCCAACATTATCTCAGCTACCTCACCCAGTGCCACAGCTGGAAAAACAAGGGGCTAGGTCAGCTCTCCTGTTCTCATGCCCTCAGGGCTGGCTTTCCCAATTGCTGCTGGTGGTGGAGGGCTATGTGCTAGTTTGAATAGGAATGGCCCCACAGGCTCATATTTTTGAAGGCATATTTTGAAGGGAATAGCACTACTGAAAGGATTAGAAGAACTGGGAGGTATGACCTTGTTGGAGTAGGTGTGGCCTGGTTGGAAGACGTATTAAGAACAACATCCTATTCTGTAGGCTTTGAGGAAAGCCTAGTCTCTCTGCCTGTAGTTGAGGATTTACCTTTCAGATACTGCAGGAGCACTTGCCTGCATGTCTCCATGCTCCCCACTATGAAAATAATAGGCTAAAAACCTCTGAAATAGTAAGCAAGGGCCTAGTTAGATGATTTCTTTTTCAAGAATTACCTTTGTTGCAGTGTCTACACCGTAATAAAACAGTGACTAAGACAAGGTCAATATTGGTTGCCTTCCTCAGTTACTCTCCACCTTATTTTGACCTGGCATGTCTCATTGAACCTGGATCTCACTGATTTGGTTGTGTTGGCTGAGCCATCAGTCTCCAGGGATCTGTCTGTCTCTGCTTTCTCAGTGCTGGAATTAAAGGTGTGCCAGATTTTTACATGGGTACTGGGGATCTGAACTCTTGTCTTTACACAGGTGCTGCAAGTGCTTTTGTAACTATGCCATCTCCCAGATCTGTAACAATATCCATTACTGGCAGTGGCTTGGGGAATTGCCAAGAGTGAGTGAAAAGAAGACATGGGATCTATATCTAAGCAATGTTACTATGTCTGACTTGCTTTCAATTCCATTTTGGTCTTTGCTTATATTTTTTTTTTCTCAAATTTCTTCAGTTGTTTATCTTAAACATTAGCATCTCTTGGGAAAGTTATTATATGAACAGTTATTTCTAAATGAAAAAGCATACCTTTGGGCATACACAGAGTATAAAAAAGATATTAAAAAGTTTATTTATCATTGTGTTTTCTAAATTTCACTTCATTAAATCTTCAGTTTGTCAGTGTATTTTGTGACTCACACAATGGTTACTAAAGCAGTGGTTTCACATATACATATTTTAGAGGAAGGTGTTAATTTCTAATTTATTTTTAATTAAAACATTCTATCACAATGACATTACATTTCTAGTAGAAATCATAAGATACATAGTACTTTTAAAATAATCATAATTTCTCTTACCCAAAGATCATATATGTGTGTATTTTACATATGTATAAATAAACATCTATTTCTACATGGATATTCATATGCTTTTGCAAAATAAAACTTATACTATGCATTCTGGTGTTTACTTCTGCTGATTAAAGGTATGGTAATGAAAACATTTGAGGAACATTTCTAAAAAGAAAACAAACACCTAAATAGGAAGGAAAGAAAAGCACATATGTGTCATTCCAATCAGGAAAACATCCTATGCTTACAGCAATAAACATTTACTTTTTTGAGTGGTTTCTTTCAAGGTACTATAAGTATGATTATTTTAATGCAACTTTACCATTGCTTTATGTAAATGAAAATAGCTTAAGAGTTTAACATAATTTGGAAATGATTTAATTTTAAGCTTGCTTTTTATACGTAAATATATGTTGATTATTTGACTTTTTTCAAATCTCTGTGCTACTTATATGCATATGTAAATGTAGGACTGGATAAAGATAGTAACATATGAATGAGAAAAAAAATTATGTAAGATTTTTCAGCTAGCCACTAGTCCCTATGGGATTTCACAGAAAATAACTAGCTTTTTTAGCTTTTGCTTTGCATTAAGTGAATTTATTGATTCAAGCCACTGAACACAAAGGCAGGATGAACATACTCACAACACCCCAAGCCCCACACTTTCAGCTTATTGGGAGAGTGTGAAGCGATTCTAAGTAACATGGTATGATGATAATGTGACAATATGCTTCTGATTCCATTGCAGGCATGATCACACGGCTCCGCCACCCAGTGTCAACCAAGGCCAACAAGGTCCCGTCGTCCGTGGCTCTGGGGAGTGGTATGAACACACCCTTGGGCTCTGAAACTCCATTTCCCACCATTTGGGGTTCAAATACATGTGATTGTCTAACTGACATGTGATGGATGGCAGGAAGGAAGTCCCTGTTCAGACTGCACCAGAGAGAAATTTAGTCTAATTTATTTGTCTTTTAAACCATCCATCCACACTCAACTCTGTAACTTCCCCAGCTTTAACAAAACAACTTAATTCCTACCAGACATTGTCATTTGCCTCCTGCATCCCTTGCCCGTTCTTTGTTTTGCCTGGGTTCTATGCCTATTTAGAGCCAGATCTCAATTCTGTATCTTTAAGGTAATAACATCCACCTTGATCACAGTTTAATTTATTTTGTGCAAAAAAAAAAAAATCTAACAGTGTTTTACCAACTTAAGAGCATTAAGCACATTTTGACATTAATTCTCTTCAAGACACACCCCCAGAGGGCAAAAAGTATTTCATTTTGTCTCTTTGTGTCAAGAACTACAGCTGCTTTGACAGCAGCATTTCCCTGTACCTTTTTAAAGTTATTAACTTGTTATTAACTTAAAATGATGTTTTATTTTTCTTCGTTTTGTGAATACACAAATATCAATTGCAGAAGAAATCACTTTGGAAGTTGTTGCCACAGCTTGTAAGGTGCTTGCCTTGCTTTGTTAGGAATTTGGGAGCTGAAAAGAGAAGAGATTACCTTGTTGAAGGAGCTGGGAAGTGGCCAGTTTGGAGTGGTCCAGCTGGGCAAGTGGAAGGGACAGTATGATGTGGCTGTAAAGATGATCAAGGAAGGTTCCATGTCAGAAGATGAATTCTTTCAGGAGGCCCAGACCATGATGTAAGTTTCTCCTCAGGAATGGTACTGTCGAATCATCATAGAAGAACATTAACATTAGCAGTCCCTGTCTCTAACATTTACAAAGCCTGGCATATGTTGTAGATATAAATGTTTACAAGTTCTATTTGGCCTAACAAGCTGTTACGTAAAAATCAATATTATGCTCTTAATTTGACACGTAGACCTGCACAATATCTCAAAAACCAATGTTTGAATTTAGAATATTTCTGACTCTATTGAGAAAGCAGCCCTTACCTCTGTGCCTTTAGACTCTCTCCCCTTGATCTTTCTCCTGCTCACACCTTTGTCCTGTGCTATAAAGGGTCTTAATAGTTACCTGTAGATACAGCACCCAATATATTCTGATCCCCTTCATATCTCCCATAAACAACTATGTATTATCCAGTGGTATTGGTTAGGAGTAACATGACTCACCCTTGAAGGAACAGACTCAAGTATGGTCTTTAGGAATCCTTGGGTGGGCAAGCCCTTTATCCTTACAAACAGTTCTCTTTAAAAGTTATTATTATTATTATTATTATTATTATTATTATTTATTCACTTTGTATCCTCCCTCTTCTCCCTGTCTCACCCTCCATCCCTCTTTCTCCCCTATGTTCCTCCCATAGTCCACTGATAGGGGAGGTCCTCCTTCCCTACTATCTGACCCTAGCCTTTCAGGTATCATCAGGACTGTCTGAATTCTCTTTCTCTGTGGCCTAGTTTAGGCCACCTCATTAGGGGGAGGTGATCAAAGAGCCAGCCACTGAGTTCATGTCAGAGACAGTCCCTGCTCTCCTTACTAGGAAACCCATGTGGAGACTGAACTGCCCATGCTACATCTGAGCAGGGGGTCTACATTCTCCCTATACATGGTCATTGGTTGATTCATCAGACTCTACAGGAAAAACAGGAACCCCTGAGCCCAGATTTTTTTACTCTATTGGTCTCCTTGTGGTGGCCTGTCCCTTCCAGGTTTTTCTAACTCCCCCTTCTTCCATAGGATTCCCTGCACTCTGCCCAAAGTTTGGATATGAGTCTCAGCATCTGCTTTGATACCTCAATCATTAGAGTCTTTCAGAGGCCCTCTGTGGTATGCTCCTGTCCTGTTCCCTGTCTTCTCCTGCTTCTAACGTCTATCCTTCTGAATCCTTCCAACATTTGTCCTTCTGAAGGAGGTTTGAGCTTCTTCCCTACGGTCTTCCTTGCTGTTTAGCTTCTTTAGGAGTAAAGATTTTAGCATGTTTATCCTATATTATGTGGCTAATATCCACTTATGAATGAGTATATGCCATGTGTCTTTCTGCTTCTGGGTTACTTCACTCAAGATGATCTTTCCTAGTTCCCACCATTTGCCTGCAAATTTCATGATTTCTTGTTTTTAATAGCTGAGTAGGTGGAAAAAGAAAGACCTGGAGGGGATAGAAGCTCCAAAAAGAGGCCAACAGAGCCATAAAAAAATGAGCCCTAGGGGCCCTGAAGAGAATGACCCAAGGACAATGCATGGAGAGGACCTAGCACCCTGGTTCAGATGTAGCCCATAGACTCAGTCTCCAAGTGGGATCCCTAGTAAGGGGAGCAGGGGGCTTTCTCTGGCATGAACTCAGTGGCAGGCTCTCTGATCACCTCACCCTGGGAGGCATAGTCTTGCCAGTCTACAGAGAAAAACAATGCAACCAGTCCTGATGAGACCTAATAGGCTAGGGTCAAATATTAGGGGAGGAGGACCTCCCCTATCAGTGGACTAAGGGAGTGGCATAGAGGTACTAGAGGGAGGGAGGGGGTACTAGGAGGAGATGAGAGAGGGGCCAACAGCTGGAATACAAATTGAATAAATGGTAATAAATGATAATAATAAAAAAGAAAGAAAAGACGTGGATGGTGATACATGCTTGCAATCTCAGAACTGAGAATGTGGAGGCAGGTGGACCTCTGGAGTTCACTGTCCAGATGACCTTGTCTAACTGAGGAATCTAAGGTCTCAATGAATGACCCTGTCTCAAAAACCAAGATAGATTGCTCCTTAGGAGTGATAACCAAGGTTGACTTCTCTCTTTCTGTCTCCTCTCTCACATACAAAATACTTGAAATTTGAAAGTCCTTTTATTTCTATGATAAGGACCATCGCCAAAAACAACTTAAAGAGTAAAGTGTTTATTTGGCTTACATACCCACATCTATTGAAAGAACTATTTGACATTTTACTAAGACATCCTTACAGGCAAACACTCCAGTATCCATTTTCTTGGTAATTCCTTTTAAACATCAAAGAAGACAGGGAAGTTGCAGCGATAACTTCTACTATAACTGAAGAGATGTTCAGAAATAGAGCTGCTCTATGAATGCAAGACTTTGGCCAGGTCTGTCTTAATGGACTGATCACTCTGCATTAGCGAGGACCTCCAGCACTTGCATTAATGCCCTATTTTCACCATTGCAAAATAATAATCTTTTGTTTGGTTTGTGGTCTTGAGACAGAGTCTTATTTTGTAGCCCAGGATGTCCTGAAAGATACTGTGTAACCCAACTTAGCCTTAAAATCACAGCAAGTCCCCTGTCTCATCCTCTGAGATGCAGGGAATACAGGCATGAGCTATCACATGTAACTCAAATTAAGTTGTAAAAGCGTATTTTTTTTCTGATTCTCAGCTTTCCCCAGAACTTGCAAACTATGCAGCTGGTTCTGTAATTGATAATTAGACTGTATATAAAACTACAGAAATCCTCTTGGTGTCTTCCTTTCACAAACCCTTCTTAATAAAAAAAAAAAAAAAATTCTTAAAAATACTTTCTTGGGTACATGGTATAGCTGGTGTCTCCTGAATTAAAGTGTATTCTGTCCTTAAAGAGTTCTATGAATAATTTATAAGGTTGATCCAGGCTCTGGGGAGGAGAGACAGCAGCATCCCTGTGGCTCATTGGCCAGTCAACCTATACTGCTGGGCAAGCTTCAGGCCAGTGGAAGACCCCTTTTCAGAGGAGACTGATGCTTTTTTGAGGATGACACCTATGGCCTCCACACACAAACATATATGCATGTGCATATGCATGAGTGTGTGCCTACACACACACACACACACACACACACACACACACACACACACTCACACACACATGAATATTTTTTTAAAAATCAAAAAATGGAGTGAAAACAAGAGAAGACACAAAAGTAAAACATTATGTGTAGTCCCATTTCCTCAAACAGGAACCATTTTCATGTTATATACACCTTTCCAATTATAATGGTTTTTTTCTACACATGACATTATACTGATTCTTAGGAGAAAGGGCGAATGCCACATCTCCAAACTGAGAGTACTGCTGAGTAGCTGCCAAATTTGCCAGTCTCCCATTGGAGGCAGAGCACTGCTTTCTTTTGTGCCTTCAAAGATCATTGTTTCCCAAAACAAGATCCTAGGCTCCCTGCTCTCTTTCTCTGTTCAGGTAGAAGGAATGACTCTCTGCTCATCCTTGCTCAGGCCATTTCAAAAACAAACTTTTCAAATTGATTCTTTTGCAGGAAACTCAGCCATCCCAAGCTGGTGAAATTCTATGGCATATGTTCAAAGAAATACCCCATCTACATAGTAACGGAGTATATAACGAATGGTTGCTTGCTTAATTACCTGAAGAGTCACGGGAAAGGACTAGAAAGCTCCCAACTCTTAGAAATGTGCTACGATGTCTGTGAAGGCATGGCCTTCTTGGAGAGCCACCAGTTCATACATCGGGATTTGGTAAGGCAAGCCATTGGAAGCGAGATGAAAGGAAAGAAGAATATAGCCCACAGTTCCCTCCTCCAGAGATAGGGCTGCTGGGAAGTCTAACAAAGAGGATGCCTTCACTTTTACTTTACACATTTGTGACTCCTGTGAGCATGCGATAGTTTTACAACCAAAAGATCACAATCTTAGAATAACACCTTTGAAAGGAAGAGAGAGCCATCAGAGTAAAATCAGCCAAGAGGATCACCATAGCTACATGTGTTGTGGTGTGAGGAACAGATGGGAAGACTTAGTGTTTGTCAACGTCACTAAACTGAAGTTGACCTTTACTCTGAAAAGAGCTGAGTGCAAAAGCAGTGACTTGTTACAATAACTAAAAATGAAAAAAATAAAATTAGATGGAAAGGAAAGTGTATGTTTCAGTTGGGGTGGGAGTTCAGAGTATTGTTTGGCATTCATTGGCCTTTAGCTTTAGAGACTGTTTTGTGCTGACTAGCAAGCATTCTGCACACACCAGGCCAACGCACCCAATAAGCCCCGGGTGCAGCATGCATGACTTCCAAGCATCTGTGAATGCACAGGCTCTAGTGGAAGTCATTTCAGTCCTTTCCTAGGTAAGCTGAGATTGAATAAGTTCTGATGCTTGGATGAACAGCTTGATGCAAGCACATTTTCATTTTGAAAAATTGAAAATTATGAGGGAATTTTTAAAAACCCACTTCAATTGGGGTTGTAATAGGCTGTTGTTGGGTATTTGCCAAGAATGAAACCTACGGTAGGAAAATGTTTGACTCTGATATTAGGAGATTATCGGTTGCTTTTATTACTTGGATATTTTGCTTTTCCTCCTAAGGCTGCTCGGAACTGTTTGGTGGACAGTGATCTCTCTGTGAAAGTCTCAGACTTTGGAATGACGAGGTAAGCCAGACAGCTTTTCTTTGTGATGTTTCCGACTATAGCATCAATGTCCTCTAACATATTATGAGGTGTAGCACTGACAATTTTATTTCAAGCTGGGTCGCCAGCTTAGTTGGTACAGTGCTTGCTGAATGAGCATGAGTTTGCCTTGGATTCCCAGCACCCACATTCCATCTATGCACTGTAGTGTGCCCATAACTCTAGCAACTATGGGGCAAAGATAGAAGGGCCGGCCATTCTAGTCAATCAGCAAGCTCCAGGTTGAGTGAGAGACCCTATTTCCAAAAATAAGTTGGAGTGGCTGGAGAGATAGCTCAGCAGTTAAAGGACATTTGCTGCTTTTTCAGAGGACTGGAATTTGATTCCCAGCATCAATATTAGGTGACTCACAAACTTCTTAACTCTAGCTCCAGGAGATCCAACACCCTCATCTGGCCTCCTTGAGCAACTGCACACACACACACACACACACACCCCACAGAGACAGAGAGAGAGAGAGAGAGAGAGAGAGAGAGAGAGAGAGAGAGGGAGGGAGAGGGAGGAAGAGGGAGGGAGAGAGAAACAGGGAGAGAGAAAGAGCTGTTGAACATAAACACAGTTAAAATATTTTTAAATGAAAATGTCAGGTGATTGAGAATGACATCCGACATTGACATTGACCTCTGGCTTCTATATGTGCACACACATGCATAAACAACACACACATATAATTTTGACTATACTAATTTCTCTAGGTGAGCCATTGCGGTTTTATTTTATAGTAATTTTGTTGGTCTTTTATAAAAAAAAGATTCTTATTCTTAATTATGTGTATGTATGTCTGTGTAGGTATGTGCACATGAAAACAGGTGCCTACATGGAGGTGTGAGGTGTCCGATATGGGTGCTGAGAATAAAACTCAAGTCCGCTGGAGGAGCAATGCATGCTCTTAACAGCTGAGTTATTTCTCCAACCCAGGCCTTATTCTTAAGTATAGCCAACCATACCCTTGAATATATACATTTATTCTTTGTTCCCTTCAAAGTAGAATAAATCAGACTACATACTTTGGCACATAAATATACACTGTGAACAGCTTTTTATTTTACCATTTTAATGGTTCATAATATTCTGTGTATTTACATATTCTTCAACATGAGTACATTGAGGTCACTTCCACTTTATAATTATGATAAATATAGACTTAGTGGACATTTATTTTTGTTGTTTTTATTTTTCCATCAGATATTATTATTATTTATGAGAGAAGATTAAGAATGGCTTATATAATTCAAATAATTGTATTAGTCCGCAAGAATGGATGTCTTCAGTCACCAAACATGATGCTGGAGAAAAAAATATACCATTTGGGAAATCCCCACAGCTTGATGCTGAAGAAAAAAATAAAAGCAAATTTCTACAAAACAGAAATCTAATTTTGTTCAAGTTACAAACAGAGAAAAGATATAATCAGAAAGCACAAGCAAAAGTGCACCTCAAGTGATAGAATTACAGACATTGTTAGGGTGGGATTCTGAATGGTTGTATTTTCACATTTTTGTGGGGTTTGATAGTTACCAAGCATTTTATACTCAAGTTTTGCTATTTTCAAAGTTATGTTTCCTAAATTCTTACAAATCCCTAAAAACTAAGCTGTTACAATAAAAAGAAATAAAAGAACCAGATATAGTGAGGGATAGAGGAGTTTAAGATCATAGTAGGCTACATAGCTCAAGGCTAGCCTGGGCTACATGAGACTTTGTCTCAGGAAGAGGGAGAATTGTGTTAAGTAAAAAAATGGGTGTTGGGCTATATAATGCTTATTATTTGCCCTATGATTATCACAACAGTATTATTTAGCCCACTATCACAATAAGACACAAACACATATTAAATTTTATAATTGGCTTATTTCCCTTGGGCTGGGCAGATATTTCACTTGCGCTGTCTCAATGACCTCACCATCCACCTCCCAGCCCCCATACAGTGCCATCCTCCTTAACCATCCTCATCTGGGCTATCTTCCATCCATAATCTTATGAATACTTGCTTATATTTGGTGGGTTTTTTCATCCTTGCTATCCTTGTAGTAGTTCTTCCCTGCTATGTGGTTTCTTTTCCATGCTAACCCATCGTGGCATCCTCCTTCCTCCTCTCTTCCTGTCCGTCTCTCCCGTGATTCTCTTGAACCCAAAGCGCAGGAACCTTAGCCATGCCTACTCCATTGTGCTCTGCCCAGGTTTTCGGCCTTAAATCAACCAATCAGGTATAATATCTTAGGCAGGTTTACACAACAAGGATAGGTTTATCCAGGCAGTAACCAGATCTTGAGGGCCAGTTAATTAATATCAAAATGCAAGCATCAGGCCAAATCCCAACAGGGAATCAAAACAAATTAGCTAGAAAACTGAAGCATTCAGCTGACTATGGATGGCACTATGTCCTTCTTCAGCCTGGCCAATGGTGGGCTATGGAGGCAACACTGCCCCATTGAGGTCTTCCAAGTTTGCAAAACCATCTGTCTTAATGTTGATATTTTCTCTACAGATATGTTCTTGATGACCAGTATGTCAGTTCAGTAGGAACCAAGTTTCCAGTCAAGTGGTCAGCCCCAGAGGTGTTTCACTACTTCAAATACAGCAGCAAGTCAGATGTATGGGCGTTTGGTAAGGAAGTGACCACACAGCACCCGGGCCCCATTTCATAAGTTGGCTTCCACAACAGGAAACCACAAGAACAGCAACATCCATTTGAAAAAGAACCTTGAGCCTTTACAAAATTTCACACACTGTGTGAGACAAGCATGTGGTTGAAGAGGAAAGTTTCCTTCCTGAGGTTCAGTGCTAAGAAGTCTTGTATACTTTCCATAATTTACATTATGTTAGCATCCAAAAACAGAGTCAAAGGATTTAGAGGCTTTTCTAGTGAAATTTTCAAACAGCTTTTGTTTTTTGTTTTTTTTTTTTTTTTTAAACAGGGTTTTGCTATGTAATCCAAGCTGGTCTCAAACTCATGATTTTCTGCTTCCTTAGCCTCCTCAAATCTAGAATGATAGGTGTGCACCACCTCTTCTAGCCTTAAAGAGTTTTGTGAAAGGAATCATTAAAATTTACATCTCAGTTTATTTGAAACCCCAATGGTTGGAAGGCTTACTATTATAATATACCTACTATTGCATATTTTTATAGAAGTTTTATAACTATTTTATTTTCTTAAAATACTTAGATTAAAATTTACTCTCTCAAGGTAGGCATGAAAAGACACAACTGAATCCCAAAGGCAGGAAGATCATGAGTTCTAGGCCAGGCTGAGGAACTTAACAAAACCTATCTCAGAACAATACAAGGTTGACTAATTGAGTTAGCAGTTTAGCTCAGAGGCAAAGCCATGGATTTGATCCCCAGCACTGCAAAAACAACCAGACAAGCAAACCAAAATCAAAAGAAGAGAAACCAAATTAAGTACAGATGATTGTGAAAAGGGAAAACAAATTCTTAGGTTATGATTCTATTGTCAGAGTTTGGATTTTTTAAAAATATATTAACAGTATCATGACTGTTTTCAGCAACTGTCTGATGGGTCCAGGATAAGTAAACCAAGTTATTAACAAGCAACAAAATATATTAAGTGTGACAAAGAAATATTCCATGCTTGTCTTAGTCTTTAAGTGCAATTTCATTTACCACTTAACACATTCAAGATTACTTGGTAGAAGGAAACTTTAGTTAGGAATATATTTTTTTGTCTCCAATAATTATTAAAAATAAACATCCCCTTTTGGAAACTATAAAGATAATCAAATGAGCACACAAAAAGGAAAAGCCAAACAGATATTGTTTTTGTGTTAAGTTTGGCCCTTCTTGTGAAAACTAGTTTCATATCTATGTATGAACTAGTATGTCTGCTGAATATTATTTTTGAAATCTGTACCCTCATTCAATATTTACAACTTTTTTAAACCAAAGACTGCATTACCCAACCTGATTATCTACCTAATAAAAACAGAACCTAGTTGCAGATGTTTTCTGGCTGTTTACAAACAGTAAATTTATTCTTAAGTAATTTACTCCTGGTATAGATATTCAGAATAAATCAGGGCCTTTGAAAGGCCCTCTCAAAGAAGACCCTCCCTCCCATAGTTACTGTATCAAGTGATATTAGCCTTGGAATTTCTGTGCAGCCTTTTGAAAACGAAGTCTCACTCTTTTGGAAAAGCTGCTTAGAATATGTGTTTAAAGGAATAGGCACCACAACATGGAAGACAGCTTTATCAATAGTATTTTATGCCTGGCAAGATGTCACACTCCTGTAATCCCAGGACTCAGGGGGACAGAGACAGGCAGGTCTCTATGAGTTCAAGGTCAGCCTGCCTATAAAACAAGTCCAGGAGAGCCAACGTTATACAGAAAAATCTTGTCTCGAAAACAACAACAACAATAATAACAATAATTTCATAAAATCTATAGTCTGCAAGTCTAAGTTTCAGGTTTGAGGACAGTTGTCTTCCTTTCTGTATATGTTGGTTGTCCACAATTTTGAACCTGTCTGATTGCTTAAAGCAGCAGTTCTCAACCTGCGAGTCACACCCCTTTGGGCGGTCAAATGACACTTTCACAGACATAACCTTAGACCATTGGAAAATACAGATATTTTCATTACAATACATAACAACAGCAAAATTACAGTTATGAAATAACAATGAAATAATTTTGTGGCCTGAGGGTCACCACTACATGAAGAATTGTATTAAGGTGTCATAGCATTAGGAAGGTTGGGAACCACCGATTTAAAGTCTTTGTCCTTGGAGAAAATGGCACTATTCAGGTAGCATTTTCAATGCCTTAGCGCTCTTTCAAAAGTGCTGTGTGTTTATCTTACTTAATCCTCACAGCAACTCTAGAAGGTGCTGTTTGGTAGGAGAGCTGAGCCTAGCAGGTGTTAAGGAATTGACCTGTCCTGCAAGTGGGAGAACTCACCTTTCAGAGGCCACATCTGAGTGACCCCAAATGTCACTCTCTTGATCAACACAAACACCCCAACTGAGTACCTTATCTCAGAATCCGCAATGTCTTCTATGAGCTGCCGGACTGGGAACATTCTGGAAATGAACAGATAAGGCACGAGTTCACGTTTCCAATGCCTATAGTTTCCATCAGATTAACAGAACGGTACCTAACTCATGAAAGATGACCGCAAACCAACTGCAACCACAGACGGCGGTGCAGGCATCCATTGTTTCATCTTTACCTTTCTACCAGAAGGCAATTTAACGATGTTGATGAACTTGCGCACAGCTGCAAAAGCAGAGAGAAAGAAAAAGCAAGGACTTCATCACTCATCAAGTGTTGAGATGGTAGCTTACTACATAGTTTGTTGTCAGTGTGAAGCTGCATGAGACCCCAAGAGACTCCCGAAAGCAGCCCATGAATCCTGGCCCCAAGTGGCTCCCACTGCTATTGCCATTCATTGGTTTTCTAACAAGCGCAGAGGGGTCCGAAGAAATGCAGGTACTCCTGAACTGTAGAAGTGATAACCCAAGCCCAACTTCTATCCTCTCCCCATTCCAGTAGGCCTTGTTTCCCCAAAATCCCTTGCTCTGGCTCATGGCCTTCTGGTCCTGTGATGTAAACTTTCTTCCACAAGCCCTGGGCACTCTGACACTTACTTGCTCTCTTCCTATTCTGTCTGCTGGCGGACGCCGGATGCACTACAGGGATCCTGATGTGGGAGGTGTTCAGTCTGGGGAAGCAGCCTTATGACTTATACGATAACTCCGAGGTGGTTGTGAAGGTCTCCCAGGGCCACAGACTCTACCGGCCCCAACTGGCATCAGACACCATCTACCAAGTCATGTACAGCTGCTGGCATGAGGCAAGTACAGCCCCCGAGCAGGCTGGAAAATGCGGGGGTTGTGGACGGGGGGGGGGGGGGGGGCAGAAGACCCCTGAGAGCTTCAGCAGGGATGAAAGAAAGTACCTGCTACAGATATATTGAAAATGGTCCTGGGTCATGTTTGCTTGTAATTTAAAAGAAAAAAAAAAAAAAAAAAAAGGACAATCAAGGCTGGTGCTGACAATATGCTGAATAGCTTAAAGCACTGTAAGAATTTTATGAATATTAACTCATCAGAAAACAAGGAGGTTAAGTGACTTAGCTAAAGTCACACAGTTATTAAACAGGCAGGTCGGCTGGTGCCAGTGTCCTCACTCTTTTTTTTTTTTTTTTTTTTTTTAGTTATTTTTAATTTTAATGGCTTTTGTTTGTTTGGTTTGGTTTTTCAAGAGAAGTTTTCTCTGTGCAGCCCTGGCTGTCCTGGCACTTGCTCTGTAGACCAGGCTGGCTTCAAACTCAGAGATTTGCCTGCCCTTGCCTAACTGTTGGGCTTAAAGGTGTGTGCCACCAGCACCCAGCTATCTTTTTTTTTTTCTTTTTGAGATTATAATATTTTTCTCTGCCTTTTCTCCCTCCAAATCTTCTCATATACCCTCGATTTCCTTCAAATTTATGTCCTCTTCTTTCATTTATTGTCATTATAGGCATATATGTATATATGTTATATATAGTCCTAAATATAACATGTTCAGTCATGTAATGTTACTTGTGCATTACATGTATTTTTAAGGGATGACCTTTGTCACTTGACAACCAGTCGGCGTGCTCTTCTCTAAAGAGGAACACTCCCTTGCTCCCAGCTTTTTTCATTTGCCTGTAGTTCCATTGAATAGGGTTGAGGCCTCTTTTTTTGTTTTTAGCTTTTTGAGATGGGGTTTTTCTGTGTAGCCTTGACTGTCTTGGAACTCAATTTGTAGACCAGGCTGGCCTTGAACTCACAGAGATCTGCATGACTCTCCCTCCCTGAGTTCTGGGATTAAAAGTGTGTGCCACCATGCCTGGCTGAGACCTCATTTTAACAGAACTATGAAATCTCTTCTCTACTCAAAAATGTATGACAGAAACATGTAATTTCATATAGAGTTTACATGAAAGGCCCCCCTCTTCTTCTTCTTCTTCTTCTTCTTCTTCTTCTTCTTCTTCTTCTTC